>NW_005872842.1:0-38515 GCF_000147115.1 Myotis lucifugus | reverse complement strand
TTTGGTTGCTTTGTTTTGCTTTTTACATTAATCAGTGCGCGCCCGGGTTAAAAATGGGAATGCGTGATTTTTCTGCAGGTCGGAAGGGCTTAATTTAATAAAGCCTGAAAAGCAACCTGAACCAAGATCTCTGCCCTCGTGTCCTCTTTATACAAGTGTGACCGTATGTCTCTGTAAATCCACCACTCCGTCTCCTTCTCAGAGGTGTGCCACATGAACCTTCTGGAAGTTTTAGTTTGAATCTTCAACTTGGGGGAAGGACGAACCAGCCTCCACAGATTTAAGCCGACGTCACTCTAATGTCAAAGCATCTCCATTCCCCCGGATTCCATTTTTTGCAGATGGTGAGCTTGGGGAGGGTTAGAAGTGCTCGATTAGACTGTACAAATCAGCATTTTTATTGGCTGTATCGGTTCTAGCGACAGTGGAGATCGATGGGTTGTTCCTTTTGGTTACCAAACCCAGGAAGAGGGGAGGGGGCCTGCTCAGGAGACACGCCCAAAAAGGACAGGCCAGCCTTGCTCAGGGAGCCAGGGCTGGTCCCCGCAGCCTCCAGCTTCATGCAGAACGCCAGCTAAGAAACAACCAGGGCCCGGCCTTTAGAAGTCAGTGGAGTAAGTAAGCTGGAAAAGGGTGAAGAGAAAAAGCCAGGGAACGTGTAAGTACAGGATTATATGGAGCCATTTAAAATGACAAAAAGCAAGAGGAACAGAGCGGCTGATGGAATCTGGCCCCCGTGGCCTTGCCAAGCCAGCCCTGAGAAGCGCCGTGTAGAAGCGCTCCCTTTATGCCCCCTGAAGCACTCGCGGTGCTTCCCAGCCAGATTCTCAGGCTCTTTCTATGGCGCTTACAAATGAAAGACTATAGCAGTGCTGATGCGGTCCTCCCCTTCTCATTCAGCATCCCCTTCACAGCCTCATGAGATAAATCTCTGGCTCAAATGAAATTGTTAAAAAAGAAAATGGCAAAAAAAAAAGTGCTGTTGAGGCAGGAGATGCTGACTAGTTCTTTTTTTTTTCTTTCTCACAAAACAAGGAGCATTTCTCTAAAGAGTAGAGTAAACGGTGTTTATTTTTTTGTTGAATTTTTCAATCAAAGGGAATTGTTTAATTAAAAAAAAACGTATCCCTTTTCACTTTAAATACTACAGACAACCTCATTTTATCTCAGCAGACACCTAGCAACAAAACACGGGACCCACCAGAGAAAACTGGGCAAAGAAAAGCATCAGAAATTCAGGTCAACTATGGAAGAATTACTGTTAGCTGGCAGCTCTCAATTCTAAACAGAAGTGTCCGGGACCTATTGGGTTGGACAAAAGTGTCTTAGAACTGGGGATATGGGAAAGTTGGACTCCTTTGAACTCTATCCCAGTTGTTTTCCGTGTAGGGAAATGAAAGTCAATGCATCAAATGAAGACCCAAAGAAACATTTAAAAACATGTTTGACTAGTATTCAGTATGTGAGATTATTAAGCAATAATAACTTGTCCTCCTAGTTAACCTTGTCCTGGAATATATATAGGTTATTTGTAGCCGCCACTGCTATAATATTTTCTGAAGGATGCCAAGCTGTATGCAAGATCTTTTTGCTAAAGTCCAGGCTGTCGACGCTGATCTCGTCTTTTCTCCGCTTGCCCCCCACGCACACTTTTCGCGGTTTCAGGATAGCCCGGGGTTTGCTGTTTTCCCTCGAGGCCTCCAGGGTGACATCACGCTTGGTGTTTCGGTCAAACATCCTGAAGAAGTTGTTGTAGGAGCCGGTCATGATGACGCTGAAAGGCAGAGAGGAAATGGTGCAACTGAGTGCTGTGGGGAAAAGGGCCGTCACACGTCCCTACGGTGCCTTTCTAAAGCACGCCCCACCACTCTGTGGCCTGCTGATGGCACCAGACATTTTATTAAAAACACCCAAACAGGCTCTAGAGCAGTGATTCCCAAAGTGGGCGCTACCGCCCCCCGGTGGGTGCTGCAGCGATCCAGGGGGGCGGTGATGGCCACAGGTGCATTTGGGGGCGATGAGTAACTGCTATTAAAATTAAAAAAAAATTAATTTCCAGGGGCTGAGTAATATTTTTTTCTGGAAAGGGGACGGTAGGCCAAATAAGTTTGGGAACCACTGCTCTAGAGTGCGACTGCTGATGTCCTTCGCGGTCGCCAAGAGCAACAAGCCTTGGACCTGGAAATACGGATCGTGATAAGCTTCCTTGTTAATTACCGCTGTTCCCTAGATTCCTTTCTGTTCTGGGGTTCAGTCAGTGAGTCACAGGTTGTGGGGCTCAGGATTGTGAGGCTGGAGAAGGTGAGGAGAGCAGGAGCACTTTGAAACCATGAAGCATTGTGCATATTTAAAGCTGACCTCGAAGGCCCTCCCCAGCTGTGGGCGTTAGGATGGGCCGGTGAGCTGCTTGCGTGGCTAGACGGATCAAACAAGGTTGTATGGGTGGACAGTGGTACCAAACAGGGCCCAGTAAATGGCAGAGTCCCATTTTCTAACATTTTTATGTTGTTTATGTTAAATAACATTCTGTTATTTAATCCATGGTCAGGATTAAATAACATAATGTGTGTGAAGGTGCCTGGTACACAGTAGGTGCTTAATAAGTGTAGTTTTTGAATCTAGGCTAAGATAGAGGGGGAAATGAGAGCAATGACAACAAATACACAATAATATGTACAATTAATAAACAAATACATTATATATAAATAAGTAATAAAATAACAGGGCTGGCTAGCTTCTTTCCCCTGTAGGAGCTTTTGTTCATATATCACAATTGCTTTGCGCCACCCCCCCCCCCCCCCCCCCCGTCCTATGCCAGCTGGATGGGCTGACTTGGGTCTTCTGCCATAGGGGGATTTCTTCCCGGCTATGTGGATTGCGTTCTGGGTCATTGGCTAAGAAGGCCAAATAAGGGACAGGGACAGCTCCCCCTCACTAAAAGCGTGACTCTCCGAGGGCTTTGGCACCATCGATATCTGTGCTTCTAGGCCAGTGATGGCGAACCTATGACACGCATACTCATTTTTTTGGTTGATTTTTCTTTGTTAAATGGCATTTAAATATATAAAATAAATATCAAAAATATAAGTCTTTGTTTTACTATGGTTGCAAAGATAAAAAAATTTCTATATGTGACACGGCACCAGAGTTAAGTTAGGGTTTTTCAAAATGCTGACCCGCCGAGCTCAAAAGGTTCGCCATCACTGTTCTAGGCAATACTGTAGTGCTGGTGCCGCCTTCACCAGGGACAGCCCCTGGAAGCCTGAGCCAAGTTCTCCTGGAACTCAGAGATTCATCTGTATTTGTCAAACTAAAAATGAACTATTGGGAGGTAATATGAAGCATTGTTGAAATCAAAGGCCTTAAAACAGTAATAAATCACGTAGAGGGAATGTGATAAATGGGGCCGGCTAGCATTCAGCTAATGAGCCGCCGGGGCCTTTGGCCAAGTCTACACTAGCAGCTTCAAGAAATAATTTTCGATCTAGAAAGTTTGCAGTCACGTGAACCGTTCGTGCTGGGATCTGAGGGAGGATCATTAGTGCTCTCCATTTTCGGCATGCTGGCCTGGCCCTGCGGGGGTCTTGTGTGTAAAAGATCAGGTTTTCTCGTTGATGTCAAAGGGTCACCTGCGCTGCTCCTGAAAGAGGAGTCAAGGGTCTCACTACGTCCTTCCCTTCTTCCCAGGCCTGACCCCAGGGGCATCCGGTGACCCACACAAGGCATCCCTGCCAGGCCTTGGGACCTGACATTGACATCCATGGAAGAGAAACCACCCAGGCCTCCGCCAGGAGAGGGCCGGCCTTTGGGAGGCTCCCGGCCACTGAGCCTTTCTTACCTGTCTGACCCATTCCACACGCACTCGAATTTATCAAAAATGCAGTCGTTTTCGTAGAGGGAGCACAATTTGCTGCGGAGGTAGTCATGAACCTGAGGAAGAAATACAGCAACAGAATCAATTATTTTAAAAAAGGATGATGTCTGTGAATACCTCCTCTGTTGACGTGAGCTGTTAATTCTTTTGGTGTAAACGCGCCTCGATCCAGGTGGTCCCAGTCTGAAACCAGGCGCGGCCCTTTCCAGCTGTGGGGCATTAGGATGGGCTGCTTATGTGGCTAGATGGATCAAACAAGCTTGGTAGGTGGGCAGTGGCACCCAACAGGGCCCAGTAGTAAGGAGTGGTGATAATAATAGGCGTACATAGTATGTTACTTGTGATTAGCCAGGTGCTTTATCCATAAAATCTCATCTCAGGATGTAGGGACCATCATCCACTTCATTTTAATGAAGCATGAAGTGCAGGGTATGACATCATGTGTCCAAGATCACACAGGAAAGAACATGACAGGATGGGAACTGAACCCCTGTATTTGGGTTCCAGGGCACCCACTTTCTACTCTAGCAATCTGCCTCCCCCACTCGCTCTGCCTCATTAGCCTCACTGTACTATAGTACACGGGGTCTCAGTCCCACACAAAAGCCGCGATAATGACCTGAGATGAGGCCAACGGGGAGACAGACCTGGGTGAAGGTAGAAGGATGGTAGGAAAAGCATGTGTCACTGTGTTCAGATTTAGAGTGATGGTTCATTCTCCCTTGTCTTGCAGCCTGAGCCCCTCGCCTCTCCTGAGTCCAGAGTCCAGCGGGATGCTGACCTCAGGCGCAGCTGTGTGCTGAGTACTGGACAAAGGACTGAGGTAAGATTCATCCCATGTGGCCGTACACGTTTTGGGTATTTACAAGCTCGCTGAGTCATGGGACAGTGTATTGCTAACTGCAAATCAATTTCCTCCACCGTGGCTCTGTTGTTCCCCCAAGGTTCTGGGCCTTGCCAGGGTGTCTGCTTCAGGGCTGTGGGTGGGGAAGGGGGATGCAAGAATGAGACTTGTGTTCTGTACTTGGTATCTCTGCTGCAAATTAACTAATTCTCTCCCTTTCTGCCACCTTTGGGGCATATTGAAGTGGCTCAGAAGGCCATTTCTGTTTGTAGGGATGAAAATCTTGAGTGACTGTTAAGAATTTTTGAGCATAAAACCAGAAGAGCGTCTGAGGGCAAAAGAGGGCTGATTCTGGGTATTGACCAGGGGCTGGCAAACTTTTTACAATATAAAGGGCCATATGGCCCTCTGTTGCAACCACTCAGCTCTGCCCCTGTAATGCAAAAGTAGCCACAGGCAATACATAAACAAATGAGCAGGGAAGTGTTCAAGTAAAACTTTATTTATAACAACAGGTGGCAGACAGGATTGGTTTCTGGGCCATACTTCTGTTTACTCCATGTCTTGACTGTTCTCCCCATTCCCTCAAAGCACCAGACACTACTTTCTATGAAAAAGGTGATGGTGGAGTTAAGGGACTCAGCATGGGTCTCGTTTCTAGAAAGTGTTGATTCTGGCCTTTATCACTGACTTGCTTCTGGGCTGTGTGTAATGCGTGGGGGACGGAGAGGAGTTGGGCTGGGAGTGAATCCAGGGGGCAATGGGAGCCAAATCTCTGATCCCGACACTCCAGCTCTCCTGTTGGAGGGGAAAGATGAGCAAACAGATGCTTAGCCTTCTCTCCTCCTCCCTCTTATCTGGTACGGAGCACTTTTTAAAAATATATATATTTTATTGATTTTTTTTACAGAGAGGAAGGGAGAGGGATAGAGAGTTAGAAACATCGATGAGAGAGAAACATTGATCGGCTGCCTCCTGCACACCCCCTACTGGGGATGTGCCTGCAACCAAGGTACATGCCCTTGACCGGAATCGAACCTGGGACCCTTGAGTCCGCAGGCCGACGCTCTATCCACTGAGCCAAACCGGTTAGGGCTAGCATGGAGCACTTTTAAGGCCAGGCACAGATGTGAGTATGCTAAAAAGGGGAAATAAGTTTTGCAAACCCTTGGTTAAGCAGGTTTGTATAATGCAGCACTTCTCAGAGTCCCACATTCTTTTGCTTCACTATGATCATCCAACTTCCTTCCTTTGGTAGGAGAAGTATCAACTATTATCTTTAAAATAATTAGGATTTTGATAGGGAGGGAGAGGATAGAGCAGTAAGGTTTAGAAAGAGGGTGGTGGTATGCCTTTTCAGGCCTGACCCAGGCTGTCCTCTCCTTGATGAACCTTTCCTGATCCTTCATCTTTGCTTATAGAAACAGCACAGGTGAGTAATAAGTGTCAGAATGTGTGAGCTTTGGAAGTATGGGCCCATTAGTGGGAACCACACCACCAGTAACTCAATAAATAATTTTTAAATTTATTTTTCTGTTACAGTTGACATGCAATATTATATTAGTTTCAGGCACAACACCATGCTTAGACATTTCTATAACTTATTAAGTGATCACCACAATAAGTCTAGTACCCATTTGACACCATATACAGTTGTTACAATATTCTTGACTGTATTTCCTTTACATCCCTGTGACTATCCATAAGTAATTCCTGAAGGATAAAAGGAAGGATTCAGGGGAAAACCTTGTCTGAACTAGTATTTTCTCCTCCCAGCATCGATATTCTGGGAAGCTCCTGCCTGCCTCCAACTGAAGGCATCTGAAGGAAAAGAAGAGCTACTGTGAAGGTATGTTGCATTTATGTTCTGTTGTTAAAAATTTTAGGCAAACAAGATGCATCTTTCTCCATCAGAGGCAAGAATAAGGTAAGATATATACACGAGAAACACTTAGAAAACAGAGCAAGAGAGAACTTGAAATTCATCTTATTCGATGCTTCATGTTCCAAATATTATTTTGCTTCTGTGTTCATATTAGACTGTGTTTGACCTTTTTGACACTGAGTCTTCCAATCCAGGGGTTCTCAATTATGTACTTGTGGAAGTCTGATGTTGGTAGTTAATGGTCTGCTCATGAGGCCTACCAAGAGCAGACTCTATTGGTTTGTTCTTATATTTCAGGGATTGACACATTTTTCCAGTAAAGGGTCAGATAGTAAATATTTTAGGTTTTGTGGGCCTCATGGCCTCTGTCACAACCACTCAACTTTGCCATTGTAGCATGAAAGCAGCCATAGACAATATGCAAAATAATTGGGTGTGGCTGTGTTTCAATAAAACTTTATTCACATAAACAGAGGCAGGGCTGGATTTGGCTCACAAGTTGCCATTCCTTCTTCTATAGGAAATAGAAGAAGGAAAATAGCTCATCATATTTAAGTCTACAGCTCAGGGCAAGCCTTAGTAATTGATGATGGGATTCTTTCCCATTGGAGCAGGCCTCACAGTCTTTTTTCAACAGTGTTCTAGACACTCAATCAGCATTTATTTACCATCTTTGATATAGTATATAAATGTAGTGATATTTCATTTCAATACCTGATATTTCATTTCAATGCGTGTGCTAAAATATCTACTTCTTAGCTAAACATGGCTGATTACTCCATGTCACTGCTAGCTAGCTGTGTTCTAAAAGCCTTTCCCTAAAATGAAAGTACTAATTGCTCTCACCACTGTGTCACCGGAATCTACTTCTCTCTAATCAAGGCTCTGTCAATACCACCCATGCTCAGGTTCCAGTTCCCACTGCCGTCTGTCCCTTTTTTTGTGTTAAAGTTTGAAACACGAGATGGTTTGTCTGTGCAGCTGGAAGAGGACACCTATGGACTGAAGATGGAGGACTGTGTGAGCTTGGGGCAGGTGCTGTGGAGTTGGACCTTTAAGTCTGGGTATGCTTTGGGGGACAGACCCCCAATATACAAGGGGATGCTCTTTGAACCACAGGGGTAAACAAACTATCTCAACTCCATACGTGGTCTTGAATTCTGGCCCTCAGACCTGTTACAGCACCCTCTGGAACTCACAGTCAGTCATTAAAGTCCTGGACGTCCTCAACCTCCTCTCTGAACTTTTCCTCTTCCTTCTGATGGAAAGATCTGCTTTTCCTAAAGCTGCTCACGTGGTGGCAGGACTTTTGCTCTCCTGGGACAGGGTGGGCTCGTTGGTGCTCCACACAATTATTACTGCCTAGAGTCCTCAGCCCCTTGAAGCCATGCCAACAAACTCAACTCCCTGATACCCATCCTTTTTACGGTCCCCAAAGTTCCCTGATCCCCTCTCCATCACTATTCCCGCCATCATTCTTTAGTGATTCAAATATTCTGGTCTCTCGGCCTCATCATTTTTAATGAGTTTTGTCCTTTGCTTCCTTGGTCATTCCTTTAACAACTATTGCTCTATTGCTACTTCCTGATTTGATCTATTTTCCTCCTTACCTGTCTTCAATTCAGTGGTCCATCATTATAATCACTCTCGTACTATATACCTTCAACAAACCTGCTTTTCTCTCTCTCTTTCCACTGTACTCATTTTGGCAAAAACCCCATCACTAGTTAAATCTAACTTCCTGCCCTTCCCTACCTGTACCAAGCAGGTGAATGTGGTTGGGAAGGAACACACATACAGGTAGCCTCACTTAAAATCAATAATATAAACCACAAGTAGATCCCTGAGTAACCCTACATTTCCCTAGTCCAGTGGTCGGCAAACTCATTAGTCAACAGAGCCAAATATCAACAGTACAGCGATTGAAATTTCTTTTGAGAGCCAAATTTTTTAAACTTAAACTATATAGGTAGGTACATTGTTATTAACTTAATTAGGGTACTCCTAAGGCTTAGGAAGAGCCACACTCAAGGGGCCAAAGAGCCGCATGTGGCTCGCGAGCCGCAGTTTGCTGACCATGGCCCTAGTCAATTCACTCTCTTCATGAGAATTTTACCCTTTTTCTTCAGCCTCACTCAGCTGATGACCTTATTTTACTGAGAAAATCGACATAAGAAACTGTCTATAGTTCCATCACATAATTTACAAGCCTACTGCACTCTTCTTTCTTTGATAGATGAATTGACTATCTTCCCCTCTAAGGCCAATTTTGCAATGGACCCTCTTCCCTCAAGGACTTTGTTCCTTTAGCTGTCTCCCTCTCCGTTGGCTGCTGCTTATTGGCATAAAACTTCTTTAAGCCTGTATCCCATGTTTCTGTTCCCCTTCAGAATAAAATTTCTAGGAAGAGTTATCTGTATTCACTATGTCCACGTCCTCTATTCAGAGTCCATCCTGAACCCACTCCAATCAGACATTCATCCATCACCCACCTACACCTCTTTCATGGAGGTTCCTGAGAATCTCTACATCACTAAGTCCAAGGGTCACGTCTCAGTCCTTACTTGATTCAGCAACAGCAGCTGATGACTCCCTCCTCAGGACAGTTTCTGCTCTTGGCTTCTAGGATATTCCTCTATTTTTCTCCTACCTGCCCGGCCACTTCTTCTCAAGCTCTCTTGCCAAATCCACTTTCTTTTCTCAGGCTTTAAATACCCTCAATATACTCATAAGTGTCCAATGTTTTTCTCTAGGCAAGATATATCCAGACTCATACTGAGCTGCCTGCTTGCTATTTCTGGATGTTGAGCCAATTAAAAATGTCCAAAGCCAAACTCTTGACTTCCCA
The DNA here is from genome assembly GCF_000147115.1 of Myotis lucifugus. Classification (NCBI taxonomy): domain Eukaryota; kingdom Metazoa; phylum Chordata; class Mammalia; order Chiroptera; family Vespertilionidae; genus Myotis; species Myotis lucifugus. The sequence goes on along the minus strand of NW_005872842.1, from coordinate 29,064 downwards.
TCCAAATAAAATGCAACTCAACTTTGCTCAGCATAAAAATCTTGGGAGTGATCCTGGATGCTTCTTTTTCTCTTACATCCCATCCTACTGGTTTTACCTTGGATATATTCCAAGACTCTGACCACCTCCATTGCTAATACTGTCATCTAAGTTACTTACACCCCTTGCCAGAATGTTGCAATAACCTCATACCTATTCTCTCTGTCTCATCCCCAGCACAACCAGAATATTTATTTTAAAATGTTAGTCCCACAACTTTGGGCACAGACCACCCCTCTGTATTGTACACTATGAAAAGGTGAATATGGCATGCGCATTATATCTCAAGAAGAAATATGTAAACCAAATTTCTCTGTCTAGAATTTCCCCACTTCTTTTTATCTAACCCAAGAATCTTTAAAATAAGACTAGTTTATTCCTGCCTCTTGACCTTTGCTTCCATTGTACTCTTGCCTAGAATTAGCTTCTGCAAATCCTTTCTACCTCAAAGTCTAGTCTTCCTCTTTAAAACAACAGCAGCCAACCATTCTAAACAATACTGTCTCTTTTTGTCAGTAAGTCCACAAACCTCTACACAGCCTTCCTGACTCCTCTTCCCTCCACACCCAATCAGTTAGCAAACCTCACAGACTCTCCATCCTCCCGCCTTCTCCACCTGCATGCCACCATTGCCTCCTCCCTAAATTCCTTCAATCCGTTTGGCAAGTTGAACTATAAAACACATGGTAAAAACAAAATTCACAATGGCATTTCCTGTGTAAGACTTTTTAATGGCTCTCCATTGTACTTAGACTAAAGACAAAATACCCTAATCTACTTTACCAGAGCCTACTCTCCACGCTCTTTCTGCCCCCGTGTTCCTTATTCCAGATGCAGAGAGTTCCTTTCTGAACACACCGTGTTCCTCTTGATTCCAGGCCTTTCAACACCCTATTCTAAGAACACAATTTTTCTGGCTAGTTCATGGAGTCAAGACTCAGATGAAGGGTTGCTTCTTTAGGAAAGCCTCTCTCCCCAGGTGGCCCTCAGTATCATTACCGTACACTCACTCCCCTGCTTGTCATCTCACTTCTCTACCAGACTGTCAGGAGAGCAGGACCACATCTGAATCTACGGTATCCATCACACAGTAAGTGCTCAGTAGATAAGGATTAAGTTCTAGCCCCTCCATATGCAGCTCCTCTTAAATCCTGTGGTTCCCACAGGATATACCACTTTAATTTTTCTGTGTTGTGATAAGCCCTTGTGGGCAGAGGCTGACTTGGAAGCCCACAATGGAAGTGTGCGATGCACCCATGGGTGGAGGGTGGTCTGTACCTGGTAAGTCTCGATGGGGCGGTTTTCCATGTTGAGATCCCAGACTTTAACGGTCAGATAGTCCCTGGTCATGATGTACCTCCCACTGTGGCTGAACTTCACATCCGAAATCGAAGAGATAATTTCAGAGAAAAACGACCGGTTGCTTGGATCTTCCGGCTCCTCAAAAACTGCAGAACAAAAGAAGACAAATTTAGCCCATTCTTACCAACATGTTAGTCTGTTGATAACAGAGAACTGTCAACTCTTTGGCAGCAGAAAAAGCTGTCACTGGTTTCTGTATTTTCCTTCTGATGGGAGGACTGGCATGGGGCCTGGCCTGTCCCATCCATTTATCTGGCTTTGACCATTTCCGAGCTCCAGGTCTATGCACCAAACTCTGTTTCACATTCCCTCTTGCTTCTGGTGCCACTGTACACATCAAAACCTGGAGTGGTCTTAGATGCTTAAATTAAAAAATTTTTACTGCCTTATCAAGATATAATTTGTATACCATAAAATTTACTCATTTAAAGATTACAGTTCAGTGGTTTTCTATATAATCACATAATCATGAAACCATCACCCCAATCTAAATTTAGAACATTTTCCTTTACCCCCTCAAAAAAACTCCATGCCCATTAGCAGTTACTCCCCATTCCCCACCCCTATAGCCCTAGGCCACCACTAATCTATTTTCTGGTTCTATGAAATTACCTATAAATGGAACCATAGAATATGTGGTCCTTTGTGTCTGATTTCTTTTATTTAGCATCATGTTTTCAAGGCTCAGCCAGGCTATAGCATGTATCAGTACTTCATTTCTATTAACAGCTGAATAAATATTCCATTGTATGGACATACCACATTCTCTTTACCAGTTCATTCGTTTATAGAGATTTGGGTTGTTTTTACCTTTTGGCTATTATGAACATTCATGTACAAGTTTTTGTATGGACATATGTTTTTTATATTTCCTGGATTGTTGTGTTTAATAATGGGGCTTTAATAATGGGGCTTTGCTGTCATTTACTAGTGTGTGACCTAGGGCAAGTTACTGAACTGTGGCTACAAAGTCCTTTGTATACAGGATGGGGCAAAAGTAGGTTTACAGTTGTTTGTATGAAAAATACAATAAATAAATAAGAATAGCCTGCCTGGAGTGGCTCAGTTGGTTGAGCATTATCCTGTGCACTGAAAGGTTGTGGGTTTGGGTCAGGGCATGTATGGAAGGCAAGGGATCAATGTTTCTTTCTCTCCAAGAATGTCCTGGGGTGAGATTTAAAAAAAAAAACCTACACAAAAAAAACTAGAATAAACTGAGACCTACTTTTGCCCCACCCTGTATGTTGTTCGTTTGCTCCAATACCCAGCCAGGCACTTACCATGTCTTTATTGCTTCAGCTAATTTCCACTTACAGGAATAAAAGACAGCTCTACAGTTTGATATTGAGCCTGTCATAAGCTGCATTACCTTGATTTTGAACTTCTCTGGTTCAAATTGAATGTACAGAATATATCTTGTTATCCCATGTCTAAGCTCTGCTTGATCATTCTTCCTCACTGATTCAAATGCCTCATCTTTTACATATTATTTTAGCCCCAAATGATCTTTCTCTGAAGCCCCATCATGCTTGGTCTGGCTCATTCATCTAGCATGTGCTCAGGGACTCTCGCCTTATTATTTAATAACCCACAGGTTTGTCTTACCACAACTAGGATGTGAACTTAGAGGCAGGATTTTGGTTTTTCTTGTCTTTGTACTGAGAGTTTTACTCACAAATGTTCAATAAATATTTGTTGCTTGATTGGAACCAAAGCCAGCTAAATTAATGAATTCTTTGCCTTCTGAGTGTTTAGCATATATGATGTCAAGCTACACATCTTTACCAATATTTTATTATTTTGGACCCCCAACAATGGTGACCAAGTATGGCCTACTTAGTAAGTGTTTGGTTCAGCCTAAAATTGTGATACAAACAGCAGCCTGCAGGTTACTGAGTTAACTTGTCCTCCAAAACTTTCTCTTTCCTGCCTGCTCAGTGCACTCACAGTACCATCAAATTCCAGATAGAAAACCTAAGATATCGAGCTCTCTTTCAAACCTTGCTAAATCAACCCACCAGCCGAACCAAAAATACTTCTTTTCACAGAACCATTTAAGAGAACAGCAAAACAATTGATCAGTCAGAATTGAACTTGAGATTAAAAGGAAAAAACAACCAAAAACCATTTAAACAGAAAAAACGGGAGCTTATTATAGTCTCTGACCCACTGTATGAGTCTCTGGCATTATATTTAAATCAAGCATTAACGAAGGCCCCTCCCTGGATTCTGATTGGTTCCCTCATAGTTGAGAACTACATTTTCCCTTAAGTTTCCATATAAGGCAATCTCATTAGGACTGGAGACTTAGAAACAACAATCACACCCCATGCAAACACATACACATCTTAACAGAGGGGAGTGGGAACCTTGAGGCTTGGTCACCTGATGTAGTGAAGGGACAGCTTGAGGCAGTGGGTGGGCAGGGTTTAAACTGCTCTGGAGTCCATTCCTGCCTCTATAACAGTGATGGCGAACCTTCTGAGCTCGGCGTGTCAGCATTTTGAAAAACCCTAACTTAACTCTGGTGCCGTGTCACATAGAGAAATGTTTTGATATTCGCAACCATAGTAAAACAAAGATGTATATTTTTGATATTTATTTTATATATTTAAATGCCATTTAACAAAGAAAAATCAACCAAAAAAATGAGTTTGCGTGTCACCTCTGACATGCGTGTCATAGGTTCGCCATCACTGCTCTGTAACTTACCAGTGGTTGACTTTTTCTTTACTACCCCGAGCTTCAGTTTTCTCAGGGGCAGAAAGGGGTTGTATGTGGCCTGACACATATGCTTGGCACATGGTAGGTTTTCAATAACTGTCAGTTGATATTTTTATCACCATTAGCTTGCACTCTTCTGCATTGGCCAATCATATTTCATTCATTGGGAATCTTGAGAATTTGGGACTGTGAACTGTTTATAAGGAATCTGTTCTCCAAACACCTGCATATTGGGGCCCAATGTAGCAACATTAGAAAGCCTCAAAATGATATCCCCAGAATATGGAGGTGAAAGAAAAAGACAGTTCTTTAATCAACCCATCACTAATTGTGTATGTGGGACAGGACAGGATATAGATAACATAGCATCACAGCACTTTGCAGTTCATGACACATCTATGCCTATCCGAGGTTTAATATCAACTTCAGGAATTCTATTCATTCATTCATTCGGTAACATTTAATAGTGCTAATAACTACTGTCTATGGGAAGCTTAGTATATTCTAGGCCAGTGATGGGGAACCTTTTGAGCTCGGCGTGTCAGCATTTTGAAAAACCCTAACTTAACTCTGGTGCCGTGTCACATATAGGAATTTTTTGATCTTTGCAACCATAGTAAAACAAAGACTTATATTTTGATATTTATTTTATATATTTAAATGCCACTTAACAAAGAAAAATCAACCAAAAAAATGAGTTTGCGTGTCACCTCTGACACACGTGTCATAGGTTCGCCATCACTGTTCTAGGCCCTGTATTTTACATGCTTTATCTCATTTAATCCTTATAACAATACTATGAAGTAGGATTGATGATTCCTTATTTTATAGATATGGAAAACTAAGGCACAGAGAGGTTTTGTAACCTGCCCAAGGACACACAGCTAGATCTGCCTTTTGAATCAAGGTCTGATTCAAAGTCTTTGTTCTTAATCATGATGGAAATCTGCCTGGTACCATCAATTAGACCTTATTTTAGGAGCTATAAGATGGTTCCAGGTTAGAATCTATACAGAACAATGGAACTGTAAAGTGGAACAACTCCTAATGACTAGATCTATGCTTTCCCTTTTATACAAAGTCCATTTCAACACCCAAGGGGCATGGGTTCTACACCAACACTCACGGTTTGAGCCATACAACACCAGTGGCAAGCATAAGGTGGGAACCCCAGGACTTCGCATGCCCTTTAAGACCCTTACCATAGAAGAAGCCCAGCCTCCAGGCCATCTCTCACCTCCAGCTCTAATCCCTGTGGCAAGCAGTGAGGCAACCTTTCCTCTCCCTGTCCCTCCCCCTCAGTTTATGTACACGGACATTTGATTTATTTCACTTAGTTGTCTCCCCTAATAGGATGCAAGCTCTACAAGGGCAGGTTTTTATTATGTTTTTTTGTTTGTTTTTGGTCTATTTTGTTCTGCTATATTCCCAGGAACATAGGAGGTGCTCGTAAATGTATGTTTAATGAATGAATATGGACAACCATTTTAATTTTAAGTGAAAATAATACCTACCTAATAATTAAACAGGCCCTGAAAAGAACCTATCTAAACTGCTTTATTCAGCTCAAATTTGTTTCTGTTTAGGCCCTTGAAAAGTATGGGAAAAATTCAGGGTTTTTACTAATTCAGGCTGAGCAATCATTTGTGGGCTATTTCAGTGTATTTTATGTGCATGCACACACATGCACCACACTTAGTATACTACCTAGAACATACAAATAAAAAGTATTTGTTGGATGGATGCATGCCAAACCCTGTACTAAATGCCAAGGTTGCAAGGAACAAGACAGATCCAGTCCTACCCACATGGTGCTCACAGGCTAGAGGAAAAGACAAATGCTAAACAATTCTACACATTTCGTTACAGATGTGAATACGTGATATTTTACTGCATTAACAGAGGGGAGTAAAGGTGCTGGGGGGCCAGCAAGAGGAATGCAAATGGAACATCACCGTGTGTTCCATGTACGTTACTGAACGTGTGGTACAAAAACATCTACTCCTTGAGTGACAGATCTTGAGACAAATCAAAACTGGTGTCAGATTCACCACAAGGGAGCACGTATCTTGGAGACCCCAATAACAATAGTCAAAAAAACAATGACATCTGCCCCATTTCTTGGTCCTCATACTTCGCATACATTATCCCATTTAATGTTCAAGCTTATGAGCAAGGTATGCTTACTGTCCTTACTTGTAGATGAGATAGACCAGAAGAGGGTAACTTGCCCAGGATCACAGCTAAAGAGTAGAAATGGGTTTTTGAGGGACCATGTGTCTGTCTGTGACACTGCCACCACAACCAGACCTTCCTTGCTTTGTCAATATCATCTCTCTGTTCAAACAATCTCGTTAAACTGGGCTCCCTCATGTTCTAGATAAGTGGTTCTCAACCTGTGGGTTGCGACCCCTTTGGGGGTCGAACGACCCTTTCACAGGGGTCGCCTAAGACCATCGGAAAACACATATATAATTACATACTGTTTTTGTGATCAATCACTATGCTTTAATGATGTTCAATTTGTAACAATGAAAATACATCCTACATATCGGATATTTACATTACGATTCATAACAGTAGCAACATTACAGTTATGAAGTAGCAACGAAAATAATTTTATGGTTGGGGGTCACCACAACATGAGGCACTATATTAAAGGGTCACGGCATTAGGAAGGTTGAGAACCACTGCTCTAGATAGACCTGGTGCTCTCCCACTTTTGTGCCTCAGCTCCTCCTCACCGCCTCCTGTGTCCATCATGGGATACTGGAAAGAACATCAGACTGGGAAGTCAAGGATGCTGGGTTGGAATCCAGGCTGGACACAAATTAGCCAACTCTTAACAATACTATCTATTTGTTGAGCACTAGTGCTATGTGCCTTACATGTAGTAACTCATTCAATAGTCATAGATATGATGATTTCCCTTTTCCACAAATCAGTAACTCAGGCACAGAGGTTTTATAGCCAGTGGGAGGCAAAGCCAGGATTTGAACTTGGTCTGCTTCCTATGCTCTTAACCTCTGAGCTTTTAACTTCTGTCCTACTGCCTTTCATTAGAATGACTGGGCAACTGGCAACTGCCTGGGCCTGTTTCCTTGTCTGTAATGTGAAAGAGGCAGGATTGCCAACGAGGTCCCTCCCAGCTCTTAGATGATAAGATCTGTGAAATTCCACTAGTCTTGTCTTTCAATTTCCCTCTACTGACCCCTGCTACTGTAGGGTAGCCTTCCCCAAGTGACATCAGCAGCACGCCCACCCCGTGATATGTCGGGCATTCCAGATTCTGAGGCCAACGAACTTGGGAAACTCCTACCCAATTTTGAGAATGCAATTCGCTTATTAAGTGCTGAGAAGTCCCACAGGTAAAAACTAACATTCTTTACTCCAGGTTTCTCAACCTATGCACTGGTGAATTTTGGGCCAAGTAATTCTTTGCTGTTGGGGACGTTAGAGGGTGTTTAGCAATATCCCTGGCCTCTACCCAGTAAATCCGCAATCCCCACTTGTGATAACCTAAGTGGCTCCAGACATTGCCAGATGTTCCCTGGGGGAATGGCTGCCCCTGGCTTTAATCCCGCTTTCAAGTCTTACTGGGTCACACCTCCTCCCTCCCCACTATTCCATTTTTTTTTTGGGAATTGCAGCCCATTGTTTCTCTAGTATATTGTTGCTTAGAACACACTTTGGGTTACAATGCTCTAGTCAAAAGAGTCTAGTCGAAAGCAACTGATACTTCCTTGGAAATCCCACAGGCTATAAAGTAGCCCCCCCTTATCTGCAGGGATTGGTTCCTAGACCCCCAGTGGATGCCTGAAAGCATGAGTTATACCAAACCCTGTATATACCCTGGTTTTCCCTCTACATACATAACTACAGTAAAGTCAGAGATTAACAACAATAACATAGCATAACATCCTGCCATTAAAGTTATCTGAATATGGTCTTGCTCTTAAAATATCATATTATACTGTACACACAGCATGGATGTGCTTGACAAAGGGATGATTCACATCCTGGATGGGGTGGGTCGGCACAAAGTTTCATCACGCTACTCAGAATGGTGCACAACTCAAAACTTATGAATTGTTAATTTCTGGAATTTTCCATGCAATATTTTAGGACTGTAGTTGAGTGTGGGTAACCGAAACCATGGAAAGCAAAACCGAGGAGGCGGGGGAATACCGCGTTCAGTGTCCCGAGCAGGCAGTGTTTTGTGTTATAACATGTGCAAATCTGAATACGACTCTACAGAACTGTGTTTGATGTTATCCTTCAGGGTGTTGGCGCGGGCTACGCACCCGAGAGAGCTCCGATGACTGATGGGCTGAATAAGGTCCCAGAATCCTGGGAAAGAGTGGAATTCACAAATAAGAGAAAGGAAGTGTCAGGAAGAAAACTGCTGACTTAGAGAAACCTAAAGCTAAAACTACATTCATTACAACCAGGGGGCAGGGGAGGAGGAGAAAGGGGAGAACACACAGGAAGCATGCTGTGTGCCTGTTGTTGGGTTGTGGGACAGGAGAAGAGAGGATGGAGGGAACCCATAGGGAAGGCTGTTTCTGGAGAGGCTCCCTTCTCGACCTCACACTGGACACTGCACAGAAACTCATGCCTACGATGAAGAGTCAGGAGGGGACCCAAGGCCACACAGCTGATCCTGACGGCCTCCTCACACTCCGCAGCCTAAGGTACAGTGGCTAAGAGGACAGGCGGCTCTAAGTTTAGCACGCCTGGTTGAACTCCGACTTTGCTGCTTATAAGCTATGAAGCCTTGGGCATGTGGCTTGACTCCTTCCAAGCTTCATTTTCCTTACCTGTCAGAGGAGTTCCTACCTTTTGGGTGGTGGTGGGACAGATGAGCTCTTTCATGCCAAGCGCTTAGCATTGTGCCTGCATCCAGAATAACAGGGAAGGCAGCAGCCATGCACAGGGGGGTGGTGTTTAAGGCAAACTTGATGCGAAACAAGTCCCAGAGCCCGAGGTGGGGCCAGATCTTAAGAGCTACCAGTTGTAAATTGATTTGTAGGTCTCCGAACTGGGCTGTGGCACAGACACACAATAGCTTGTCTCTGGACTGCCACTTGAAATTCGCCTTTCTTGGTCCAAGTGTCTTTCATCTGGTGCCGAACAATGTCACCACCACCCACCCTGCCTTTGATGACTCAGGCAGATGAGAGGGAGAGGACAGGAAACGAGGCCGGGGGGAGGGGAAGGTTTGTTCCTGATGAAAAAGGAACCATGCACAGGGTTTTAAATCGCTCACTTCCACTGACGTTTCTACTATGGAGAAGGGGCCACGCTTTTTTGTTTGGAGACATGGTGGGCTACTTCCCCATCATGGGGACACGACTGGCAATTTTCCCACAGAGCGAGGCAGATGGCAATTCTCCTTCAGAGATGTGCCGGCAACAGTTTTGCCCCTGGAGAGAAAAGGCTCGGCAATTGAGATGCAGCCAGCGATTTTTACTATACAGAAGACACAGCCAACAATTTTGCCCAACGAGAGAAATGGCCAACGATTTTCCCACAGAGAGTAAGAACTCCCACGGATAGATAATGCTGGCCTCCATCCAGCTGAGGACAGAGAGAGAGAAGTTTAAGATTTAATTAGTGGCTACGGTACTACCATGGGCCCAAAGACATTGTCTCTATACATGGGCTGGAGACTGGGAACGCAGATCATATCAAACTCAGAGGGTTTTGAATTGGGAAACAGTGGTGCCTCATTGCTGAGCCTTTGCTATTTGCTTTTCATACAGTCCTCCTTAATTCTGCAAATAATTGTCAGCAGTGAACACTGTAGCAAAAAAACGCATAGATAGCATCATGGAGAATGAGCAGTTAAGCTAGAAGAGATTACATTGGTCTTTGAATTTTGTATAACTATTTTCAAAATACATATATTATACTTCATAAGTATAGCCTCTTCAAGAATCATTCAAAGATAAAAAATAATGAGTCAAAAACTTTTTTTTTTTTTTAGATAGAAAAAAAGGACTAAAAATTCCCTGGGTAGAAAAATGACTAGATGGTCTGGGATGGGGTGACCAGGTAAGGCTTAAGAAGATGCTGAACCTTATGATCAATAAGCTCTGGAGAGATCAGACGTCAGCAAACTTCTCTTGTAAAAAGCCAGATAGTAATTTTTTTAAGCTTTGGGGGTCATTTGGTCCTTGTTGCAACAACTCAACTCTGCCTTTGTAAGCAGCACAGACAATATGTACACAGATGGACACTGAAATTTAAATTTCATCTAATTTTCATGTCACAAAACAGTATTCTTTTGATTTTTGTTCAATCATTTGAAAATGTACCAACCTCATTGCAAAGAGCCAAAGCAATCTTGAGAAAAAAAGAACAATGTTAGAGGAATCACATTACCTGACATCAAACTATACTACAAGGCCACAGTAATCAAAACAGCATGGTACTGGCATAAAAAACAAACATATAGATCAATGGAACAGAATAGAGATCCCAGTAATAAACCCACACCAATATAGTCAATCTATGAGAAAGGATGTAAGAAAATACAGTGGGGTAAAGACATTCTCTTTAATAAATGGCACTGGGAAAACTGGACAGATACATGCAAAGAAATGAAACTAGACCATTTTAGCACACCATATACAAGAATAAACAGAATGGATTAAAGACTTAAATGTAAGACTGAAAATCTTTGAGTCTTTGACATCACTCTTAGTAATATTTTTGTGAATGTCTCCTTGGGCAAGGGAAACAACAAAAAAATAAACAAATGGGACTACATCAAACTAAAATGTTTTTGCATAGCAAAAGGAACAATCAACAAAATGAAAAGATAACCTATTGAATGAGAGAAGATATTTGCCAATGATACATCTGGTAAGGGGTTATATATAACATTTATAAGGAACTCATACAACTCAACAGCAAAAACAAACAACCCCCCTCCCCCCAAAAAAACAATCCAATTTAAAAATGGGTGGATGACCTGAATAGATACTTCTCCAAAGAGGACATACAGATGGCCAACAGACATATGAAAAGATGCTCGACATCACCGATCATCATGGAAATGAAAATTAAAACCACAAATATCACCTCACATCTGTCAGAATGGTTATCATCAATAAATCCACAAACAAGTGTTTGCGAGGATGTAGAGAAAAGAGAACCTTTGTGCACTGTTGGTGAAAATGCAGATTGGTGCAGCCCCTATGAGAAACAGTGTGGAGGTTTTCAGAAAACTAAAAATAAAACAACCATGACCCAGCAATTCCACTTCTGAGTACTTATTAGGAGGAGACAAAACAGTAATTCGAATAGAAGCCCCCCTATGTTCACTGAAGCATTATTTACAATAGGCAATACATGGAAGCACCCTAAGTGCCCACTGATAGAAGAATGAATAAAGAAGATGTGGTACATGTATACAATAGATCGATCTTTGCCATTTGTGACCGCATGGGTAGACCTAGAGGGTATTGCGCTAAGTGAAAAAAAGTGGCAGATGACCATTTTCTCGTTGTGCCCGGCTAGTGGAGAGGATGAGCGCTCTCTGGGTCTCTTCTATAAGGGCACTAATCCCACTCAGAGCATTCTATCCTCCGACCTAATCACCCACAGAGGCCCCACCCCCTAATACCATCACACTGAGGGTTAGAATTTCAACACGTGGATTTAGGGAAATGCAAACATTCAGTCCAGAATACCACCTGCCTCTGCTGCCCGTTCCTCTGACTCCTATTCAACCTCAGAGCTCGCTGTCTCCAGGGAGCCTTCTTTGACCACCTCAGCCCACGGCACCCTTTTCTTCCCCTTACTGGTTCATTTGACCACCCTCTCCATTTCTCCCTGCTATAAAATACATACAATATTCAGCATTTACAAGGCGCTAAGCAATCCTAGTCCAGGGAACGGGCTGCACAGAATGGCAGGGCTGGTGATCACAGCAGCACGTGGTGCCTGCAGGCCTGGTTCGGGGGAGAATGATCTGTTTCACAAATGGGGAAACAGAGGCTCGGCGAGACGGGGTCCCCGGCAACGCTCCGGGAGTGAGGCCAGCATCCCCCAGGCCTCTTAGCTCTGGGGTTAGACCAGCGGTTCTCAACCTGTGGGTCACAACCCCTTTGGGGGTCGAATGACCCTTTCACAGGGGTCGCCTAAGACCATCGGAAAACACATATATAATCACATATTGTTTTTGTGATTAATCACTATGCTTTAATGATGTTCAATTTGTAACAATGAAAATACATCCTGCATATCAGATATTTACATTACGATTCATAACAGTAGCAACATTACAGTTATGAAGTAGCAGCGAAAATAATTTTATGGTTGGGGGTCACCACAACACGAGGAACTGTATTAAAGGGTCGCGGCATTCGGAAGGTTGAGAACCACTGGGTTAGACCTTTCTCCTGAAGACGCTTCAGCTGGAATCTGGGGTCTAAAGAGCCGGGAGGCGGGAAACCGTGTGTGGGCGGAGGGCATCCCTATCAATCTAAAGGCCGGATTTGGGTGAACACCCACAGACAAGTTCATTAATTGGGGGCCTGTTGTCCTTCCTCGGTGAGGAATAACCCTTTATTAGCCCAGTGGGGCCGGCGTTTCTGAGAACTGTCGTTCTGGAGAGATACTGATTGAAGAGGCCTCTGCGCACGCCCTCTCCGCAGGCGCAGGGAGGGAGGCGGCTGCAGGCCGCACCGATGATGAGTGGCAGTGGGTGTCTCGACAGGAGCCTAATGAAGAAATCTGGCAGCAGCGAGGCCCAGCGTGACAAGCCCTCACATTCGGTCTTTCAGTCCATTATATCCGGCTCTCTGTGAGGCGGGCGAGTGGCAAAGGCATGGGGCGTTCTGCTCCTTCGGTGGAATGACACCTTCCTGCAGCCAGCAGGCCCCGGGGGCTTAGGGGCAGTGTCCCCAGGCCCACGCTGTACATCACAGCTCAGGCTCTTCGTGTCTCCCTTTCTCTCTCCTCTCTCTTCTCTTTCCCCTCCCTTTCTCTCTGTTTGTTCCCAGCAGGAAGCTCTGCAGCTGCGCCAAGAGAGGCTCACCTCCCCGGGGAGCCTGCCCAGGTGGAGGAGGCCGTGTGTGTGGCTGTTATTAGGGGTAATTGCTGGGGAGCTGGTTGTCATGGTGCCGCAGAGGCCAGGGCTGCACTCCCAGGATGTCCTGGTTTTCTGGGCCGTACAACAATCACTGCGGTGAGAGGCACACACGGGGAAGGGAGAGAGGAGAGCTCCCTGCTGACAGTCATCTTGCAGAGTAAGGCGAGGGTCCGTCTGGCCCAGGCTGAGCACCGCTGGGAGAGGGACCCTGGCGGGGACTGGTCACTGCCTGTTTCTTCATGTGGCTCCGGTGCGCTGCCCCTGTTCCCAGTGTTGGCTCCAAACCCACGGACTGTCAGGCCTGCCCTGAGTGCTCCTGGGACGTGCACACGTGGAGTCACAGAACCCGGTTGAGTGGACGAGCAGCAGCCTCCATCTGCAGGCACTGTGTCGGACAAGACTCCCTCTGTGATAGCCATGCCACCCTCACAACGTTGCTTACTTTACAGATGGAGGCAATGAGGCTCCGAGGGCACGTGCCCTCGCCACAGGCCAGGAAGGGGCAGAGCTAGGATGCAGGCCCAGTTCCGCTCTGCGGCCCCTACCCAGGCAGTAACTGCATCTTCTAAGTCTGCCTGCCCACTGTGCTTACGACACCTTGTTCACATTTATTGACCGATTCCTTGCTTTCTTTGATCTCACCGTTTCCCTAAGCTTGATGATCCCATTTTCTCACATGTAACTAACTCTTCAATGACAATTTCACGACATTGTAGGGATTTTCAAATGACACCAACATTTCAGGTCATCCACCCCAGGATGAAGGATCCTGTCCATGAGATAAATTCTATTTAAATCCTTATGTTCAGGTTCAATATATAAAAGATGATAACAGCAAGTATCATTATGAGCATCGCGGGGGTGCACTCCCCTGCCCTCCGCTGCCCCTGGGCTGCGCCTGGTGGTGAGGGGAGGCCAGCAGGTGCTTTGAGTAACTCAGCAGATAAAGGGACCCACACCGATGGGGCGGGGAGCGTGGGAGTGGACAGCAGACCTCACAGCTCCGTTATTGGGGCCACCTACCGAGCTGTCACAATGGAATTATATGAACTGCACAGGGGCTCGCATTAGCCGGCATCCTTAGACATGGGTCAATTACACACATGACAGTCCCCTGCCCTTCTCTATGTTCTAGTGCGGTACTGAGGGTGCTCCTATTTATTATATGAAGTAAACCAAGATGAACCCACAGTCTTTGTCAGCGTGCCAGACCTATCTTTTCTGGACCTTGATTTCCTCAAGCTGCAAAAAGGAAGAAATACTCTGAATGCATAGGGCTTTGTGAAGATCAATTAAGATAATGGATGAGAAGGGGCTCCGTAAATGGTGACGTGCTAAATAGCAAAAGGTATCAATGTAACCATTTTATGCTTACACACACACACACACACACACACACACACACACCCTGAGTCTTTGAGTCTACAGAATTTGTGAGTTTCCTCCCCAAACTGCCGCTCCCCTAGTCTTTGCTCATTCAGTGCCCTTTATCCTCGGCACGTGCTCAGGTCAGAAAGCTGCGAGTCTTTCTGGACGCCTTCCCTGACCTCACCTTCCACACCTGGTGTCCTGTTAACTTTACACTCAAAGCTTTGCCCAAACTGAGCCACTATCATCTCTGACCTAGACCATTTTGGTAGCCTTCTAACTCTTCCTCCTCCTGTTTCATTCTTTACATAATCTGTGTGGTATACTAGTATTTACAAGTATAATCACATTACTCCTTTACACAAAACCCTCCTAGATTTTCCCTGCCTAAGTACAAGAAAGGCCAACTTCCTGACCGTGGCCCACAGGGCTATCATGTTTTCTAACTCCCAAGTCCTTTGCATGGTGTACAATGGGAATGGGGCTCTGGGGTTATGCAAGGTGCCTGTCCTGGGTGTGGAGTCTCCCATTGCCCCTCAGCTGCTCCTCCTTGTAGACACCCAAACTGGTCTGCCTTCTGCCCGCCGCACCCCCCCACCTGCCAGGCACAGTCCGGACTCAGAGCCTCTGCATTTGCCTCTTCTGCTTCTCCATAAACATTTTTCACCAAATCCCGCACTACTTATTTGCTTATGTGTTTGATGTCTGTCTCCATCTACTTGGATTAGACTGCCATGAGGGCAGGAGATACCATCTTCTCAATGTCTGCAACAGCGCCTGGCACATGGCCCCAACCATAAACATCTGTTAAGTAAATGAATAGACATGGGTTGATTATCATACTCATAGACTCCTCTTCCCTTTACTGTGCCTACAAATGCCAGGCATTCCCAAAGCTAGAAATGAGTGAAAGGACAGGGTCAACCACTCTTTAGTGTGAGCCTCTTCATTGTGTAAAGAGAACCCCCAGGCGCAAACTTGTCAGAGTGCATGACCATTGCTACTCCACACGCATTCATTTAGCACCTCATTATGCTAAATGCAGAAAGGGGAGAATAAAGAGCTTCAGCCACAATGGAAGAATTGTTTAGCAGAAGAGACAGAAATGGAAACAGATCATTTCAACCTATAATATCAGGTGCTCTGATGGAGGTCGTCTAGTCCTACTTAGCGACACATGAAGGGTATGGTAGGCAGAATGTGACTCAAGGATGTCCGAGTTCTGATCCCCAGAACCCAGGAATGTGTTATCGTTAATGGCAAAGGGGAATTAAGACTGTAGATGGAATTAAGGTTGCTAATCAGCTGACCTTAAAAAAAGATTAGTCTGAATTACCCGGGTGGGCACAGTGTGATCGCAAAGGCCCCAAAGGGCAAGAGGCGGGTAGAGGAGGAGAGTCAGAGAGATGCAACGGGAGCAGGACTTGTCCCACTGCTGCTGGCTTTCAGATGGAGAAAGAGGCCCTAAGCCAAGGAATGTGGGCAGCCTAGAAGCTGGAAAAGGCAAAGAGTCTCCCCTAGAGCCCCCAGAGGGAACAGGGCTCTGCCAACACCTTGATTTCCGGCAATGAGACCCACCTCAGACTTCTGGCCGGCAGAACTGTAAGATGATAGATTTATGTTGTTTAGAGTCACCGCGTTTGCAGTAATTTGTAGGCATAGGAAACTAACACAAAGAGGATGAGGTGAACTCTCTATGTCAGCTCTGGTGGGAAGGGACAAGCTATCGTAAGACCCATCCTGCCCTGGACAGAGCCCTCACGAGTCCTCACTGACAGACCATGTCCCTCCATGGGGAAAATTCCTCCCAGTATTCCCTTGACTGGGGTTCTCTTGTACCTCAAAGTCAGGATGCTCACCCCGTGCCTACGACTGCTTTGCCAGTGATGGCTTGTTATGGACAATAATGATGGGCAAGTTAGCCTTGATGTGTCCCAAGCCCAGAGCAACCAGAGCCATCTATAACCTCATGGCCAACCTTTCCCACTCCATGCTCCGTGTGTGTGTGTGTGTGTGTGTGTGTGTGTGTGTGTGTGTGTGTGTGTCTGGAGGCTGCAGCCATGTGCCTGAGCCAGTGTCAGCCTCCATGGCCTCCTCATCCAAGGGCCCTAGGGGGGAGAGGGCAAGGCCTGGGGAGGTGTCAACTGCTAATGAATGATACTTGTCTCCAAAATTAATACGCTTCCAGTTCTTAGGAAAATCCACTCAACTGGAGTCAACAGGATGACTAATGGACAAAACTGGTTAAATTAATCAAAAATGGAAATGAGGGTGGGGGAATTCTGTTTTCACTCCGTGGCTTGGGCCTTGCCTGCTCTGCTGTTAATTGCCTCTGAGCTTGAATGGGGTAGACACTGGGTTGGGGAGGGGGAGGAGCTCAGTGAATTCCACTCCTTGCAACAAGTCTCTGTTTTGGCTTTCCTCCAGGAGGGGTGGGTGGGTGTCTGGGTGTGTTTATAAGCCTGTCATCAGCCAAAAGCCTTTTCATAAAGGGCCTTGTCTTTTGCACCTAACCAAGCTCCCCTGCAATAAACACTGTTAATGATGCCCCCAATCAAGAATGAACCCCGTTTGGAAGCTGTGCCAAACCTCGGAGGTTTTAAGATTCACTGCAGCTGCCATCTCAGCTGATGTCTTTGGACACATTCCATCAGAGACCTGAGTGAATGAGCCGTAGGTTTATTAAGGGATCCAGCGGCCTGTGGAACCAGGACACGGCAGTTAAGTTTGTAGATGAGGGTGAAGAATAAGACTGGATTTCATGTCTGTCCAAGGACAGGGTTAATTCTGCAACTGAAAACTGTTGGGACAGGGGATCCACCTGGAGGAACTGTCACTCCAGGGCCTGTGCTCTGGATTATTTTCATGTCATCTGTTAGGGGCTAACTGGTGTCCCCCAAATTCATATGTTGAAGCCCTAACCCCCAAGACCTCAGAATGTCACCATATTTGAAGACAGGGTCTTTAAAGTGGTAATCAAATAAAAATGGGTGGGCCCTAAAGCAACGTGCTGGTGCCACAGAAGGCGAGTTTTAGACACGACGTGTGCAGAGAGAAGATGATGTGAAGCCGAGAGGACGGGCATCAGCAAGCCTAGGAGAGAGGCCTGGAATGGGTCCTGTCTTCGTGGCCCTCAGAAGGAACCAACGCTGCTGACAGCCTCATCTCAGACTTTCAGCCTCCAGAACATCAAGTCGTGTTGTTTAGGCCACCCAGTTTGTGGCCCGTTGTTACAGCAACTCTAGTAAATGAATACACTGTCTTCTGTCTGTCTTTCCCCATCTGTCTGTCTTCCTACCACTGATGTTCAGTAAAACACCCCTCCATGCTGGGCACTAAGCTAAGTATTGGTAATTCAGTGGTTGGTAAGATAAGTAAGGTCCCTGCCCTCATGGAGAGGACATTCTAGTAGGGGAGACAAAGGAAGAAAAGCAAGCATCTATAGGTGAGTGCTGCGAAAAAAATAAAGAAGTAAAATTTGGTGTTAAGATGGAAATAGGGTGCAGATGGGGTGAACAGAGAAGTCCTCGCTGAGGAGGTGACATTTTCCCAGAGACCCAGACAGTGAGAACAGTCCAGACAAGTGGGGCCCACGGTGGGAGAGCATTCCAGGCAGAGCAAAAGCCTGTGCAAATGCCCTGGGGCAGGAAAGGGCAGGGGTGGTGCAGGAAGCAGGCCTGTGTGGCCAGACTACATGGAGCTGAGTTTCGAGAGGGGTAGGGATCAGATTCAAACAGGGCCTTGGAAAGGCATTCAGATAGAAATTTCTCTTTCATTTCCTCGGTTGCCATTCATCACACCCGGCCAGTGTCTTCACTCAACTCCCAATACTCATGCATTGAAAGGGAAAAGCACGATTCCGACCAGCCAGTTGCCGCTGCCATCAGCACCCTATTGTTTTAGGCGGAAGAATCTCAAACTGCAAACCCACCCGTCACCACTGCCAGAAGCCGTAGGGGGAAAAATAGAGACATGAGGGAGCGAGGCGTGCCTTCTACCCCCTGCTGCGTACGCAGAGTGAGGGACATATGGGAATTAATATATGCGGCGCTGATAACACGGATCTCCTTGGCATTTTGATTAAACGCCGGCGGTTATTAAACACCCTCCTTCTCAGAGCTCATCTCCGAGAGCCAATGTTGCTTTTCATTTTGAACCCTGATGAACTGTCTCAATTCCGATCGCACACCTCGGCTGCACCGTGGTCGGCTGGAGGCTGGCGTTTGAGGAGGATGGAGAAAATCAATATGAAATGTCAGGCGAGGGGTCAGATTGAACTTGTTTTCCCAGCTGGCAGGAGCCTGGGGCCACCGCGGAGGCAGCCGAACAAAGGGAGAGGTGCACCGAAGAAGGTCGCCACTTTGGACGAGTCAGGAAAATGAATTTCATTCACTTCTTAATTAGATTAGGAGGCTGGCGGCTGGCGATTCAGAGCACTGCCCGGGTAGGGATGGGCTGTGGGGAGGCAGGGCTGAGGCAGAGGCCTGCAGGCTGTTACTGAGCTCCGGGGTCTCACTAGGGGCTGTCCTCAGGGCTTAGGGTTGGATGGGGCCCAGGCTGGAAGCAGGAGCAGCCGCTGGGGGTCCCTGGGTGTGCAGCTTGGCAGATCTGCTTCTGTGGGCACCATCACCCTTTCCTGTCCTCAGTCTTTAGGTCACAGTCAGTGGTCACCGCCTGGGGTTAGAAAGTCCTTGCCATATCCCCTCACAGCACCGTATGCCCCTCTTTCATACCAATTATTGCACTTGTAAGTAATGAGTCTTTCCTCCTTAGACACTGTGATGGTTAATTTTATGCAGCAACCTGATTAGGCCATGACATGCCCAGATATTTGGTCAAACCTTATTCTGGGTGCTACAGTGAGGGCATTTTTGGATGAATTTAACATTTAAATTGAGAGACTGAGTAGAGCAGATTGCCCTCCCTAATGGGGGTGGGCCTCCTCCAATCAGTTGAAGGCCCAAATAGAACAAAAAGGCTGGACCTCCCCAAATAAGAGGGAATATCTTTGAGCCTCTGCATTTGAATGAAAACATTGGCTCTTCCTGGGTAATGAGCCTGTTGCTTTCCTGAGGCACTAGCTTTCCTGGGTCTCCTGCAGTCCCACTGCAAATGTTGGGACTTAGCACCGAATCCTTATACTACATCTCTCTCATACGCACACACACGTTTATGTATATGAGATATATATCTCCTATGGGTTCTGTTTCTCTGGAGAACCCTCACTAACACAGACTGTGAGCTCCAGGAGGGAGGAAACCAGGCCTGGTTTTGCTCACATTGCATCCCCAGAGTCCGGTATAGCACCTGACATGTAGTATGTGCTCAACAAATACTAATTAAGTAAATGAACAACTGAGCTTCGTATATCTGGTAAAAAGGCTAGAGTTTCAAGCACCGTATAGCTGCAGGCCTAGCACAGAGGGGCTTGGGGAGGAATAACTGTGATAACTGCAGCTGCCATTCATTGACTCCTGGGTCCCAGCAGGTGCTAGGCGCTCGCCCTAGGATGACATTTCCTTTTTCGTGGACAGCCGGCCCTGTGAGGCTACGTTTTTTATTTCTACTTTCAAATGAGGAACTTGGGGCTCACCAGGATTAAGTAATCCTGAGGCCACACAGCACTGAGCTGAGCTCTGATTCCAAAGCTTCTACTTTAAACCATCCCAGTTCTGGGAATTCCTAAGGCCTTGTTCTTTTTCCATCTTGAGTGGAGGGTCCATCAAGCCTCCCATTCAGCTTATTTCTCAATATCCAGCACTCGTGTGGGTCTGTCTGATCCCAGAGCCCAGGCTGGCGTCTGCCGCACTGGCTGTGAGCACTGGCGCTTCTCGCGCCATCTCTGGCATCCATGTTGGTGACCCTTCGAGCCTGGTTCTACTTTTGCTCACCAGAGAGCCCTACCTCCCTCGTCAGCTCGTCACCTCACACACAGCATGTTCCCAATTGAACCCCGGCCCTTCACTCTCCTCTATATGGCTTCTGATTAGTCCCCATTCCACGTGCCCATTTATGTCAACCCTCAGGCATACATTTATTTATTGAATACATATTTACTGAGCACCTACTAGTGTCAGGCGCTGGTAATACGACGTGAGCAAAACAGATTCAGTTCTTCCGAGAGTTTATAGTATAGAGGGACGAACACTGAACATGACCTAACATCCATGGCTGGTGATTGCCAATCTCTAATATCACACCACCCATAGTTACCTTATAAGAAAAGGCTCTATTTTCCTTTTCCTTCCTTTCAATTTCCATAGCTACCATCCTTATCTACATTATAAATTTCCATTTATTACTTTCTAATTCTTCTATGTTTCTTCCCACCACTGCCGCGTTAATCTTCCATAAAATAGGAATTCTATAACTCTGTTCTCCAGCCAAATGATCTCAAATTGCTCTCCACATACTAGGAACTGGGGCACATGGATGTATCCTTGAAGGTCAGGGAGAAGGAGGATATGGGGTACATTAAGTGGTACAGGAGGCCATGGGATAAATGCTGCAATTTGGGGGAGAATAAATTTTGCTTGAAATTTGGGATGGGTAGAAATGTAATTATTACATTAAACGGAAAGTAGGCATTTTATGGGAATAAAATACAGAATTCAAGTGAAATTTTAAGATGGGAAAATAAGTCTGCAAATAAAACCGGTTGTGGGCAATACCTCCCCCAGGGTCTCTGGCCCCTGCCAGGCACATGCTGTCTTTGCTGTCAGGCCAGGCCACCCAGAGCACCTCAGAGAGGTTGGACAGCTTCTGGGTGTTCTTCCTCCATGGCAGCAAGGCTTGTGCTTGACCTTGGGAGTGCTGTAGTTGGGGACACAGCTGTGAGCAAAACAGAGTTAAGTCCATGCCCTCAAAAAGCTGATGGTCTAGAATAGATCCACAATATCCAATAGAACTTTCTGCAACGATGAAAATCTCTTAAACATCTTAAATCTGCACTATCCAATATGGTAGCTATAAGCCTCCTGTGCCTATTGAACACTTAGTAGATAATCTGAATTGAAAATGTCTTTAAAGACTTAGTATGAAAAAAATAAAACATCCCATTAACGATTTTTAATTATTATCTCATCGAAGCCCCATGACAAGCCCATGAGGTGGATGTTATTATTCTACCCATTTACAGATGAGAAAACCAAGGTTCAGAAAGGTTAGGGAAAGTTGGACAAAGCAGACAACTAACCAGGGTGAAGCCTGGCTTTGACCTGGGTCTGTGGGAGTGTAGAAGCCACACAACTTATAAACCACTATACATGGGGGACCGACCACTGCCTCCCAGGCACCTTTACTCTGGAGAGTTTTCTAGAAAGCCTTCCTGCTGGCTCCAGGCCAGCCTGTCGACCACGGTGCTGGCCTTGAGTGCCAGCTGACATTTGCTTTACCTGCTCACATCGGTCTGAGCCTCAGCCCCCACTGGATTGGAGCTGCTGTGCTCTGTCCACGCCCTGCAAACTCCAGCGTGACCAGAGGGCCCGTGACTCTGGCTGCCCTTTCCCCTCCCCCTTCTCTGAAACCTTCTTCCGGTGCCCACTAGAACCTTGGTACCTCTAGAATGCTGGTTCCCAAAGCCGCAATCTCTCTAAGAAGCCACGAACCCCTCCCTCCAGCCACTATTCTTTAAAAAAAAAATATTGAGATATATTTGACATATAACATTATACTAGTTTCAGGATTTGATATATGTCTATAATGCAAAATAAACACAATAAGTCTAGTTAACATCCATCACCACACAGTTACCCATTTTTTTTTTTTGTGATGAAAACTTTTAAGATATTCTCTCTTAGCAACTTTCAAATATACGATACGGTGTGGCTACTTAGTCACCATCCCCAGATGCCATTCTTGATACCTTGTATAATCTCAGCCTCCTGCACAGGCCAGCAGGTCCTGGTAGCTCCTGCCGAGGTCTACCCAGAGCCCACCTGCCCCTCTCCACTTCCCCGCCGCCGCCCTGGCCCGGGCAATGCTCAACTCCTGCCTGGACGTGGCAACAACCCCCAGCGCTCTCCCCTTCCCGCCCTTCAGGTTCCTCTGCCCACAGCAGCAAGACTGATCTTAAAACATAATTCAGATCATGTCACAACGTTATGTGACAGGGCTCATGCCTTATTCATCTCCGCAGACCACAGCCTGCAGCGATGTTTGTGGGATTGAACGTGAGGTTTCATCTTTATTGAAATATCCACCGTGGAGCTGACACCGAGGCAGGCGGACACTGGTACTTTCTTTGCTCCCAGCGAGTCTCATGTAGGAAGGAGATCAGCCCTCCCCGCCCCCCGCGTGTCAGGGCCAGTGCCCCGCCCCTCAGCTCTGCGCTGGCTGACAGCTACTCACATTTGGTGTGCCTGTCACACAGGGCCGACGCCCGCATGTCGCACAGCCGGATTGTCCCTTTGCTGCTGCTGTACACGAAGGTGTTGCAGTGATGGGGGTGGAACTCGGCCGCCGTGATCACCTCCGTGAGCTCCTCCATGTTGGCCGGCTTAATGTCCACGATGTCTGGCACCGAGAGTCAAGGAGCGGACGGGAGAGGTGCGAGTGGGGAGCAGGGGGTGGCGGGGAACAGGTTAGCTTGCACCACACAGGATGGGTCCTCACCAAAACGCTGTGAGCAAACAGGCAGGTATTACTGGTCCCAGGCCGATGAGCTCAGGGTCACCCAGTGGTCGGAGGCAGCGTGGGAACTCGGGTCTCCCTGGCCCGTTTCAGTATTTCATTCTCCTAACATGTAGAGTGCCCACCAAAGTTACCTGCTCATGCAACTGCAAAAACGTACCAAGCTGCACAGACTTCCATTTCTCCTTTTACAACGGTGGTTACAAAACTCGTCCCATTCCAACTAAATAACTCATTTTATTGGAATCTTTACCCAGACTCCTGTGCTATAAGTAAAACCTACAATAGACTGTAAATCATCTTCTATGAAATCTCTGAGATCTTCTTTAATATGATGATGATAATAATAATAATAATAGCTGCTACCATTTATTGATCACTGTGCAAAGCACATCAGGTACTTTATCTCATCAGTTTTCTTATCCCCATTTTCCAGGGGGTGGAAACGGAAACTCAGAGCATGTAAAATAACTTGCTAAAGAGTGACAGTTCTAGGATTTTACCCCAGGCGCAACATTTGTGTTCTTTAGTAATTATACAAAATTTCTCTTATTGAAGATATACAGGGGCTCAAGTCTCCATAAGCTGTGATTTGCTTTAGAGCTTGTGGGAGTTTAAACATCAGAAAGAAGCCATCCAGTGGTATGGCGAGATAGTTTTAGCCTCCTATGGAATGTATACCCTTAGTTTATCATTTGTTTTTTATTTTTCTCAGGTTTTTACTTTCTGGTCAAGAATTAGTATACATCTATTCATGACCACATCCTTGTATACTTCAATGAAACACTTGGCTTTCACTAATGAAGGTGACTAACAGAAACACCTTCAGTAGGGTGTCTGGCATGCATGAGGTGTGGGTTTAGGCGGATCCCTTCATATCCCAACTGAGAGCTCAAGAGGGGACCTGGGTGCAAGCTGGGAGGCGCCTGGCTGGGGACCAGCAGCTTCCTGCGAAGGAGCCGGCCTCGTGATGTGGATGCTGTGGTACGGGAAAGCTGACCAAAAGTGATTCCCACTTTTCCTAGACTTGACAACCTTTGAGCCACCTTTGTGACTTTGGCCCACCTCTCTATCCGCAGGTTGTATTTTTACATCACACTTTTTCTTCAGATCAACTTACACCGACTCACTTTTCTTTACTTAGCCTTGTCTAAGCAGTAATCCATATTCATAAAATCATGGGTGCAATGAGCTAGTTACTTCTTTTTTTCCATCCCCACCCGATGAGGTGCGGGGGTGGGGGGGTGGGGGGGGGAGAGAGAGAGGTGTGTGAGAGAGAGAGGGGTGAGAGAAAACATTGATCAGTTGCCTCCTGTACGTGCCCCAACCAGGACCAAACCTTCAACCTTTTGGTGTACAGGACAACGCTCCAACCCAGCCGGGCAAGCTAGTTACATTTTTAGTAATACACATGAAAATAAATGCATAACAATTAAACTCAAACTGTTGATGTGTGCGAGTTTATGTATCTGGTTTTGGAAAACACTACTGAATTGACAAGCGATAACTTGATACAGACTATCCTATGGGACTGGCATGGATGAAAGTCCTCTGTTTTTCCTGGTTAGTAGCATAGCTCCCTTCTTAGAGTTTAGATGAGGTACAAGTAAATGCACTGGTATTGTTAGTTACCCCAACACCAACAAAGTGCTCATCTATTATCAAACATCACCTCTGCTCCTGCTACAACAATCCCAGCACGCCAATTTGTTGTAATAAGGGCTTTGTCGTTGGCTCTGCTACTTCCCCTTCAATTACCTCTTATAAATCCTGTTGGGTTCTTTCTAAAATTAACTTGATACTGAACTAACATTATATTTTACTACACTTGCCCCCACCAAACCCAGGTGCAAGTATTACTTGGGTCTCCAGAGCGTGTGGGTCCCCTGGATTCATAAAATACTACCTTTCCACTCAACTGCTGCCAGAGTTATACCTATTATTTCAGTCAGCCCCACACCCTGGGGAGTGAGAGCCCATGCCCCCCAGAACGAGGCCCTGAGCTGCAGCTCTGATGTTCTCACCAGCCCCTGACCCATGCCCTGGGCTTGTGGCCACGACATGGGGTGCCGTGAGCAGAGGTCAGTGTTCAGCTGTTGTCAGATTTCATCTCCCTCCAGAAAGAGCCTCCAGACCCTGCTGTGCAGTGAGCAGATTTCTCCTTTCCCAAAATAGGACAAGAAAACCTGCCGTCAGCTTTCTCGACCTCCTCCAGGGTAGCTCTAAACACAAGAGGCACTGGAAGGGATCTTTGCTTTGCTGTGTGGGAGGGGAGGGGAGGTGCCACATCCACGGCTATTTTTTCTCACCTAAAAATAAAGCCCGAGTCGGAATGTGTGAAAACGAAGCGCTGAGACATATCTGGGAAACCAGCAACACGCACCGCCATCAAGAGCACCCTCCTGGGAGGTGACCACTGAGTCGGCCACGTCTGGATCCAGCTCCCCGTCCCATCATCCCTCATCCTCAAGCATCTCCCTTAAGACTAGAGTGCTTGTTAGGGTCTGATTCTATGGGGTCAGGGGGTGAACTGTGACTCTACTCTTTTTAACAACCATGACGATAAGGACGAGGAGGAAGAGAATACCAACCTGCAGTTAAAGATGATCAAATGGACTGTCCCATTTAACCTTCATCTCAGCCTTAGGAGGTCAGTACCATTAAGAGGCCCATTTCCAGCAGAGGAAATAGTGCTGGAGGTAAATTACTCAAGGCCATCTGACCAACAGGGGGCGGAGCTGCATTTGAACCCAAGTTTGTCCAACTCCAGAACCTGGTTCTGGACCACATGCCCCCTCATCGCTGAGGAATGGCCCCCCCAGAGCCAGCCCTGCTGAGTGTGGTGAGTCTGGCTCTGTTGGACTGCCCCCTGGCTAATCTGGGAGGGAGCTGACTTCTGCTCAGGGCCTGTGCTCTCTTAATTCACTGTCCATTTTGGGGGTCACATTTTTCAGAACCACAATTGGGACACAGCATCTGATCTAGGATTTTTGTGTCCTATGATGTGATAATTTTTTTTTTTGAGCCAGAAGTTGGGACAGAAACACGGTAAGGGATTTCCTGAATTGTTTATGAGGGAGAATTTGCTCAGTTCTAGAGACATTTGGGAGAAGGAGCCCAGTTACCAAAAATTCAATGGCTCATGGGGGTGACGGTAGGGTGTCTTTCACCTCTGTCCGCCTAGAAACCCTTACACTATTGTAAAGGGAGACACACACCTTCGGTCTGTGTGGTTTTGCCCTTCACGTTGGGGCGGGAGGAGAAAGGACATGAGCAATGCACAGCTCCCTGTATTATCTTGAACATGGGATGATGCATTTTGACAGTCAATTTTCTCTTCCCCATCGTCTAGAGCTCTCTATCCAAATTATTTCCCTGTTGTCCCAAAGAACTAAACGGCAAAAGCAAAACAGAGCATTGGCTTCACGGATGATACACAAGGCAGACAGCCAACAGATTGCTATTAAATTAACCCTGGGGCTTGACAGATCTGTTCTTCCTGACCCCGACTGCTTATGGCATTCCGTATTAATGCTGAGCCGGGGCAAATTACGTCTGCTAACAAAAGGGGTTAATCTGCCTCTCCACTAGGACTCTGGAGGCAGCTCCGAGGACAGGAGGGGGCACAGCCAGTTTGGCAGCTGAGCTCCATGCTTGGAAGGCAGAAGGTGGGAAGGTGAGGGCACCGCTGTGCCAGGCAGTAGCCTAAAGCATCATTTAAAATAATAATTGAAGACACCGGGAGGTCACCCCTTAAGAGATCGGGTTAAAACAAATAAGAAGCCAGAGCCATAAATCACCTCAGCAGTGGAGTGAGGGAATGGAGAGGGTTATGGCAAGATGCTAAGGGGTAGCAATGGGGCTATGCAAAAGTCATTTTCTTAAGCCCAAATTTGGAGGAAGCTTTCTGTAAAAAAGTCTGCATTTGCAATGCAACATTAAAAAAGATTGACAACAACATACGTATACATATATATACACACACACATATACACAATACGGAAATAATACAATTAGGGAATTTTGACTTATCTCACGAAATCATTTATGTAGTGAAATTCCAGGTCAGTTAAAAACATAGTATGAAAAATTCTATCTAAAGTATGATCATAATGTCATTTAAAATGTATACTCTGAAAATGATGAGTTGAAAGGTATGCTACCAAATGTTAGTGACAGTTCTATCTGAGTGGGTCTATCAATTTTTTCTTTTCAATTTTCAGTTATTATTTTCACATTTTCTTTTAATAACGTTGTAGTGTTTTAGTATGGGAAAATATATTTTCTATGTTTATCTATCCATCTATGTATCTATCTCTCTATATATAATTTTAGGTGAGAAATGTTAGATACAAAATATATACAGTCTGTCCATAGCCACATAAAAAAGAGTGTGTGTGTGTGTGTGTGTGAGAGAGAGAGAGAGAGAGAGAGAGAGAGAGAGAGAGAGAGAGAGAGAACAGACAGGAAGGAAATATAGTTATCTCTTATAGGGCTGTGGTCGGCAAACTGCGGCTCGCGAGCCACATGCGGCTCTTTGGCCCCTTGAGTGTGGCTCTTCCTAAGCCTTAGGAGTACCCTAATTAAGTTAATAACAATGTACCTACCTGTATAGTTTAAGATTAAAAAATTTGGCTCTCAAAAGAAATTTCAATCGTCCTGTTGATATTTGGCTCTGTTGACTAATGAGTTTGCCGACCACTGTTATAGGGGAATTAGATTCCAAGGTAAGCATGTAAGTTACCCTTTAGTGACTCTAGCTTGTGTCCATTCATTCATTCATTCACTCACTCATTCCTCCACACATTTCACAAATGTTCACAAAGAGTCAGCCAATACTCTTCTGGGTGCAGAGAACATAGCGTAATACATGTAGCCTATATTCTAGTAGGGACATAGTCACTAAACAAGGTAAATAAATACCGTATACAGTATATTAGATAGTGATAACCGCTAAACAGAAAAATAAAGCAGGGAAGAGTGTATGTGTATGTGTGGGGGCAGGGTGTGTGTGTGTGTGTGTGTGTGTGTGTGTGTGTGTCCCAGATTAAACAGGAGAAGGCTTTCTGGGTAAATCAAGAGTTAAAGTTTTTCCTTTTATTTTCTTATTTTTCTGAGCTCTTACAGTTGAGTTAGCTAGAATTTAGTTAAAATTGTGATGCAAATTCCCTATATGCATACCAAAACTAGGTGATGAGATTATAGGTCATTTTATAATCCCTACAGTAAATGTATATTATTAAATAAAGACAATAAACATTAAAAAAGTAGTTTCCTTGGCTTAGAACAGTCCATGAGAGAGATGGACACCAGGAGCCTCATTTCTATGGGGGAAAGTTCAAGATAATATTATGATAAGTACCATGATCATAACAAAATGGAGTCAGGAAATTTGGATATAATTTTGATTCCAAATCTATTTTGCTCAGAGAACTTGGGAAATTCATTTTATTTCTCTGGGTTTCTCTCTCTCTCTCTCTCTCTCTCTCTCTCTCTCTCTCTCTCTCTCCCGGTGTTGCTTCTCTGGTTGAACCCTGATCATTATCATTATACCCAACCTCAAGATGACATGGGATATAATAACAGGGGTAGACTTTTATATCTTGACATTTCCAGTGCACAGTAAATGCTCAATAAATGTTTCTGGATTTTACTTTAATTCCTTGTGACTTAGCAGCCTTCTGTAGGGATATGTAAAAATGCAGAAAACCCACAGTATGTCAATAGGCCGACATGCCAGGCCTGTAGAGTGTGACTCATTTAACCTGTGGTTTTCTTAGAAGATAATGAAATCCAAACAGCAAGGTAAGACCAGGAGGCTGGGGAAATGTTCCAGA
>NW_005872841.1:33625-39112 GCF_000147115.1 Myotis lucifugus | reverse complement strand
CTGTATCCAGTGCACCAGCCAATCCTACCCACTTCACCATGGAAATATGTCCTGGATCCAGCTGCTTCCCCTTTTTGCCAATGCTGCCTCTCTCTGCAACCACCATCCTCCTCCCGTGTTCCACGCACCTGCCTAACCAGCCTTCTCCCCGACCCGCCCCCGGAACCCTTGCCTTTGCCTCCCTTCATTCATTCTCTCCACACGTTGCTGGAGCGAGATCGTGTTGCTACTGTGGTGAGAATCCCAGGCAGCCTTCCATGACTCTTAGGGAAACCGTCAAAGCCCCTACTTGACTTGACCTCTGATGTTCCCAACTCTCACTCAACCCAAGCGCCCCCCCCCACACCCCCTGCTTTGCCTCCAACACCCCAAACACAATGCCGTCTCAGGGCATCCACATCCGTGTGTCTGTCTGCCAAAAACGCTATCCCAGGACACCTCAGGCAGGACTCCTTCCGCACTTGTTTCAGGTCTCCGGGATTCAATGCCACCGGCTCAGAGACCCTCCTCAGCCGCTCTCTGTAAAGCAGATGCTCCCACAACCCCTCCCTGTCCCGGACCCTGACTTAGGATTTGACACGGCAGTCATCTGTCCCTGACCTAATTCTCCACATTCGCACCTGTGTCTAAACCCACGTCCCTGTCTATGAATGTGTGTGTGTGTGTGTGTGTGTGTGTGTGTGTGTGTGTGTTTGCTTATGCTCTTCCTCCCCGACTAGACTGCAGATTCTGAAGGCGAGGACTTTCTCCTGTTCAATGCTTATCTCAGGAAAATAAAAAGGGGGCTGACAGACAGCCATGGCCAGTAGCCGCTGGATGGGACATTGGCCCATGATAGGCCTCTCATGGGCTTGGTGTGAGAGTTTATGAGACGATGTGGTGAAGCAGCCGGGGCAAAACGTGGTGCAAGATAAGCA
Source organism: Myotis lucifugus (assembly GCF_000147115.1). Lineage (NCBI taxonomy): Eukaryota > Metazoa > Chordata > Mammalia > Chiroptera > Vespertilionidae > Myotis > Myotis lucifugus. Next base: position 38,195 of record NW_005872841.1, on the reverse strand, counting down.
GTCTTTTTTAAAAATATATATTTTTATTGATTTCAGAGAGGAAGGGAGAAGGGGAGAGATAGAAACATCAATGATGAGAGAGAATCATTGGTCAGCTGCCTCCTGCACACCCCCTCCTGGGGATCGAGCCCGAAACCCGGGCATGTGCCCTGACCAGGAATCGAACTGTGACCTCCTGGTTCATAGGTCGATGCTCAACCACTGAGCCACGCCAGCCGGGCAAGATGAGCAGTCTTAATGGTGGTCACTGTTATTATAGTCCAGTGGTTCTCAACCTTCTGGCCCTTTAAATACAGTTCCTCATGTTGTGACCCAACCATAAAATTATTTGCGTTGCTACTTCATCACTGTCATGTTGCTACTGTGATGAATCGTCATGTAAATATCTGATATGCAGGATGGTCTTGGGCGACCCCTGTGAAAGGGTTGTTCGACCGCCAAAGGGGTCGCGACCCACAGGTTGAGAACCGCTGTTGTAGTCAATCTTCAGACTGCGACTCGCTTTGTCATCATCGGAAAGTCACTGCTGGCGCTGGGCGGCAGACAGGAGGTGGGACGGCTTTCTACGTCTTTCCCAGGGCCAGTCACAGGAACCATTCCCATGACACTCAGAAAAAAGGACTCAGGTTTGCGTGAGAAACTAGCATTTCTGGTTCTGAAGATGTGAGAGCCAGGTTAGCCCTTGCTGACGGCAACACTAAAATTGTCCAGTGAACCTCTCTGGTACTTTGCAAAAGGCAAGGTTTTGCCTTGTGTGGGGCCCAGTGGCATGTTTTTAGCATGCCTGCATGTCCTCGTGTTTCTTGCGTGTGTGGAACACTGCACAAAAAAATATATATGTATTGGGGGGGAGGGGGGAGGCTGTTTAGTTTGATGGAAAATGCTGTGAACCCTCAAGTCCTATTCAACTGAGTTTGATTCTCACGTCTGCCCCCCAAAAAAACATCAGCATAATTGATTTTTTTTTTAATTATTGATTTCAGAGAGGAAAGGAGAGGGAGAGATAGATAGAAACATCAATGATGAGAGAGAATCATTGATCAGCTGGCCCCCTAATGGGGATCAAGCCCATCACCCGGGCATGTGCCCTTGACCGAAATCAAACCCAGGACCCTTCAGTCCACAGGCTGACGCTCTATCCAGTGAGCCAAACCAGCTAGGGTATCATAGTTTATTTTAATGTTAAGAATGTTATTCCTGCCCTGGCCGGCCGGCTCAGCTGGTTGGAGCATCATCCCTTATACTGAAAGGTAGAGGGATTGATTCCCAGTCAGGACACATACCTAGGCTGTGGTTCAATCCTTCAATCCCTGGTTCAGAAATGAACAGGAAGCAACTGATCAATGTTTCTCTCTCACATCGATGTCTCTCTCTCTCTCTCCATCTGGTGGGGATTCAAATCCCATGTGTTCTGATTCCCAAGTTCTGTAGCCACTATGCCCAGCCTGCGGTTCTGATGGCCCCTGAGGTAGAGCTTTGAAGAGTGATGGGCTCAAGCCTGACCCCTAGTGATTCCCCCAAGAAAAGCATGTGAGAGTTCCTTTTCTTCCACACCCTAGACAACACTTACTGTGGAAGACCACCTATTGTCTTCACTAGCTGATAAGCGTAGACAGAGAACCCACCAAAGACTGGGTACCTTTGAAGCCCTAGCAGAGGTCGGAGCTAGGCACCACCTCTGTTTGTCCAGACATTCATAGCTGAAGCAACTTCCCCATTTATTTATTTATTTATTTATTTATTTATTTATTTATTTTTTACAAACCCCAAAGTGAAGGGAGATCTTTTAATGGGGAGAAGTCTGGAGGGGGTTTGAGTTCTAAGACAGATAAAGAACACCTGCCCACATCTCTCAGGCGTGAGGAGGCCCACTGGAATCTCTGACTCTCAAGAGTGGCTCCTTGACCAGGTTCCTAGGGTGCCTTCTGGGGTGTGACATACATAGTGTCACACCCCGCCTGTCTGGGGTGTAGCTGTTCTGCCACTTCTTCTGTATCTCGAGCTCAGCTGAGCTTGAAGGGCGGGATGACGGTCTCTGAGTGGCCAGAAGACATACATAATGTTCACATCCTTTATTTAGACTTGAGTTCAATTTGTATTTTACACTCAGTTCTAGCAAAACTGAGCGTTTTCTCAAGTTCATGGCTACACTAGCAGGATCAAGTCAGAGCTCAGAACAAGCAGCAGCTGGCACCCAGGCACTGCTGATCCTCCTTATTCAGATGTGGTGTGTGTGTGTGCTGGTGGACACACACTGGGTGAGCCGGGCCTCCAGGCCTCTTCCTGGAAGGAGCCTTTGAACTCGGGCTCCTCATACTCGAGATGGGAGCTGAGTTCATGCATGTGCAGTCCTTCTGGAGTTAGAGTCTCTTTGCACTCACTGGTGTGTGTGTGTGTGTGTGTGTGTGTGTGTGTGTGTGTGATGGGAGGGATGAGGAGTTGGGGGAGGATGGGACAGGGGTCTGGGAGAGAAGTAGTTGGGGAGGTGTGGGATTTTATTATCTTTTCCAGGTCCAAGTTTCCAGCCTTCTCTCGAATGTCTTTAAGTTACTGATGACTCACAAGGTGAGGCCCCTGGCAGAGCTAAACCTCTCTGCTCCGGCCAGGCTGGAGGGGAGGTCTCTGGGGAGGCTGATGGGTGGCCACAGGGTCATGAGTACTCCTCTTATGAGATCTCGTTTTTTAAAAACATTTTTCATACCACTTCATTAGCATGAAGAGTGCTGCTTCTGTGTACTAACTAGGTATAGCAGGTTCTCCCTTTGTCACAATGTTGGTCTGTGTCTCAGTAAGGCTAAGCTGTCCAAGTATCTGATTGAGAAATACTAAATATTTGACTTGCCAGCTAAAAGTTTAAGGTTCGGATTGAATTGGGAGAAATTGTGCAGTTGTGGTAGCTAGATGCCTAAAGTGTCGAAATTTATTTTTGAGAAAATAATTTTTGTTTTCTCTGAAATAATTAGGAATTCAAAATATGTTGTTTATTGGTCTAATTGAAAAAGAGGATAAATTCTGTAATCCCAACTGAAATTTTTAAATACAAAGATCAGTTTAAATTTAATTGATATTCTTTAAGATAATTGTAAAAGGTATAAATAGCTAATGAGATTTCTGTTTGTCTGCAATATAATGTTGGCCATCTATCTTTTAGGGATTTTGGTTTGCTCTGTCAAAGAACAGTGTAGACAGCCACCACTTTGAGCTGCATGACTTGGCAGCCGCCATATTGGCCGCATGGCTTGCCGCTCCCCTGGGGATTGCCATCTTGAAACAGCAAAGGCCCACCATCTGACTTAGCCAATCACAAAAGGAATGTCTGCTCACTGAGGCAGGATGGGACTTCAGGGGTGGGGTTTTAAGGTGGAGTTTTACTACGGAAATTCAGATGGGGCAGAAAGTGTGCTTGCCTCGCGGGTTTATTTAATACTATTTTTAAGAAGAAATTGTTAATGCTTAATAAATTAGCAATCACAGTCTTAATATAATTTCAGTGGTATGATAGACCAATGTTTTGAGCAGTTGGCTTTATAAGATCCGACAATAGAGCTCGTATTTCTTAAAAGGCTTGTAGATAGACACATTTTTAAAAGATATCTTAAATTCTCAGTAGAACCACAGTTATATATATGTCATAAACAAATTAAGAGTAATTGATTCCATGGTCAAGACTAGATCCTATTACGTTGAGAACTGTTTTTAAGTGTTGAAAATTTTTAAATTAGATATGTATTTGACAGTTTTGCCCGAGTGCAATATTTTAAAATATAATATGCTTGGTTGCATAAGGAATTTCTGCCAAATAAAAGAAAAAATTGATTTATTAGTAGCTATGTCTTTATTTAAACTAATATGCCTTCTATGTCATTAAAACTTATTAATAAATGTATGCACAGACCCACAAAGTCATTTTTCTAATCTCTTAAATCTAGAAAACCCTGTTTTCCTTAAACTAAGGACAATTAAAGGTTATATGTTCCCTCCCTAAACAAAAGTTAAATAGCTTATGTCAAAATATTTAAAAGGGACTGATAGCAATAATCCAATCAATGTTATTTATTGTTAACAAAGACAAGCAAACTTAAATAATGAGCTTTATTTCAAATTAATTTAAGTTGCCTATTGAGATGAATAAATATCTAAGAAGATTTAATTGTACTGTGCAGTAAACTGTTCCTGAAATATTAATTAAAAATTTTTATTGATGGTTAATCTAATAATAATTATTATTTAGCATTTAATAAATCTAAAGCAGTTATGTCTCTATACAAGAAATTAAATCTAAAGTCTTCAAGAATGCATTAAAGAAATTTTTTCAAAAGGCTCTTCATATTATTTTTAATACAATATAGGGGAATCTGCCGAAACCGGTTTGGCTCAGTGGATAGAGCGTCGGCCTGCGGACTGAAAGGTCCCAGGTTTGATTCCGGTCAAGGGTATGTACCTTGGTTGCGGGCACATCCCCAGTGGGAGGTGTGCAGGAGGCAGCTGATCGATGTTTCTCTCTCATCGATGTTTCTAACTCTCTATCTCTCTCCCTTCCTCTCTGTAAAAAATCAATAAAATATATTAA
>NW_005872841.1:29712-33525 GCF_000147115.1 Myotis lucifugus | reverse complement strand
CCTAAATTATTTTAAAATTGTTACTTTATAATGAATTTTTCATTTGTAATGCTAACAGCGAGACACCCATGAAAAACATACGTGGGGTCAAAATAAGCCAAAGGAAAATCATTTGGGCAAATTAACCTTTGGTCGAGAATACGTTTGTATATTTTCAGAAAACAACTCCAAGACCACGTGGATTCCTGCAACAAGGGATCCCGGAGAGAAACTGACCAGATTGCTCCAGCCACAAAGACAGGAGAGACAGTTCAGAGATGGAGATGGTGAAGACGCCTTGCCATGCCAGCAGTCAGCAGCTGTGCGTCGCTGCAGGTTGCCCAGGACCAAACCAGAGAGGGTCGGACCTGCATTGCCACCATTTGTCCACCATCCAGAACTGAGATATCATTGCTGACATGTACACATAAGGAACTGTCGGACACTGAAACTTGGACTCAGAACTGTTGGACATTGAAATTGGGACTTAAACATTTTTTGTTCTGATATGTTTATTTCTGGTCTGCAGATACAAGATTTTTTTTTTAAAACTGGAATCAGGCTCTTTATTATAAGTATTCCTTTCAACAGCAAGGGTAGAAACTACGCACATACAAAATTTCTTTCAAATTTGTCATCCCTAGACTCTGATGATACTGGTTGTAAGAGGTTCTGAAGATACGATGGAGAAATAAGGCATAAGTTTTCCTGTAAATGTGGCAGTGATTCCGTACAACAATGAGCAGGTCTTCAAATTATAAAATGAGACCTCTCCCAACTCATAGTCCAGAAAAACACCAATCTCTTTTGGAATAGAGGAAGGGCCAAATGTATGAGTCCAGCAGCCGTTGCTTGGCGACGGTGATGTGAGCGTATTTATGGGGAAGGATTCTTTACACACACCCAAGGAACATTCGCCTGTGACTCCTATGGTTACCACCCAAAAGTACCTGCCAGCATCAAATCCCTCAGAACTCAGGACAGCTGGGTAAGAAGTACGAGCCTGGGGATTCAGAATGCGATCTGGTATCCAGTATGTCGCCTGTTTCCCATTTCTTGAGATAAGGAGGTCTGGATGGGCAGTTTCCGGATCCAGTGTCAAATCTGCCTGAAACGTGCGGATCATTTTACGCAGGCCCAAGTAATGTGGGGGGAGAGTGAAAATCCCTTTCTCTAATTTATATGAAAAGATGGCCGGGGATTCTCTGTGTTCATAGCTGCTGTGGATACTTTCAATACCTGTGAGTAAATCCTCATCCGTCTGCAAACACTTCTCTTCTATTTCACTTAACCGACTGCTTAGCCTGAACATACGATGTGAAATTTGCCTTCCGTTTTCGATTAGTTTTTCTTCAACATTATTCTCTTCCACAAGTAGATCATTATCAAATTCATTGTACTCTATTTCCAATGAATACTTGAGATCATTACATTCATCGTCCAGGTCATTCCTCCATGTATTCATCTTTCTCTTCACGGCCAAAATATTTGCACCTTGGTATTCATATACCTTGACAGAATTTTTAAGGTATTCAGTGAGGACCCCAATGTACCTTTTGAGCATCCCTCTCTGACTAGCTGCAGCTTCTTCCATGGGGACCAGGGGCTGATCCTGGGGGTCTAAGGAGCCCTTGCACTGGGGACACAGCAGCTCCAGCCTTTTCTCACAGAACAGGGTCAGGACCTCGCGGTGCTTCCCACACAGGGGCATTTCTTCCTGCATTTTCCTCTGGCTCCCTGAGGTGGGGATCTGCTGAACAATCTCAGTCATGTGACATAATTGGGTGTTCCTCTTCAAGCGCCTGTCAGGGCAGTGGTGGAGGCAGACGGGACAGGGAAAGGTGCCGCGGAGACCTTCCCAGCGCTGGTGGATGCAGGAGAGACAGAAGTTGTGCCCACAGGCAGTGGTCACTGGGTCTCTCAGGTAATCCAGGCAGAGGGGACAGCTGGCCTCTGCTTGGAGCTGGGCCAGGGAAGCAGCAAAGGCCATGGTGCAGGGAAGGTGATGATCAGAGAGACTCCTTCAGTCAGTGTGATCCTCCAGGAGCGAGGAAGAGTGAGAAGCTGAGGTCTGCTCAGGCCTCCCTCTCTGTGGAAGCCAGTAGGAGCTGCCAAGAAGAGTTCCAGTGGCCCGCTGACGTCCAGTTATCCAGTCGCCTTCTCCTGTATCTAATGTCAGGTCCCCCAAGTGAAAATCAGCTGAGGACGCCCGTCAGAAACCAAGCAACGTGCAAGTCATCTGTGATTTCCGGAGCCTGCTCCTTTGAATGAGTCCCTGAAGCGTGTCTCCAAGAAGAATCTCCGAAGCCAGTCTCCTACCAGCGAAATGCTTAGTAATGTGAGCCTGGCCTCTATATACCACTAGGAGGGTGAATCTCTTTAAGACCTCACCCACCAAAGCTCCTCCCTGGAGGTGGGACTTGTGTGCAAGGGTGGTAATAGGAGGATCTTTAGAAGCCTGGTTGATGGGATCTCCTCCTATTCCTGAAAGCTAGGAGGGACTCACCCTGTTAATATGCATAATCTGATTTGCACTTTATAATCCTCCCTGGAATTTCTCAACACACTTTAATCCCATTTCGCTGAGGAAGACACTGAAATTAGAAGTACAATCTTGCCCTCCCTGGTTTGGCTCAGTGGATAGAGCATGTGGCCTGCAGACTGGAGAATTCCCAGGTTTGATTCAGGTCAAGGGCCCATACCCAGGTTGGGAGGTCCATCCACAGTTGGAGGAGTGCGGGAGGCCCCTGGTCAATGATTCTCTCCCATCATTGATGTTTCTATCTTTCCCTCTCCCTTCCTCTCGGAAATCAATAAAAATATATTTAAATAAAAATACTAATAAGCCAGCACCGGTTTGGCTCAGTGGATGGAGCGTCGGCCTGCGGACTGGAGGGTCCCGGGTTCGATTCCCGTCAAGGGCATGTACCTTGGTTGCGGGCACATCCCCAGTGGGGGGTGTGCGGGAGGCAGCTGATCGATGTTTCTCTCTCATTGATGTTTCTAACTCTCTATTCCTCTCCCTTCCTCTCTGTAAAAAATCAATAAAATATATTTTTAAAAAATAAAAAAAAATACTAATAAAAGTAAAATCTTAACTTCCTTTCCAAGTTGGGCCCAGCATAATGGCTCTCAAAAAGAAGGATGGAGAGAAGTGCCTTTGTGCAGATAATTTTCTCAGGATCAATGGGCAGAACATAGGAGAGTCTCTATCCCAACCAAACCAAGGGTTTGCTATTACACCCCTAGGGAAGCCTGGAGGGCTGCTACCCCCAGGCTGCTTGGTAGACTATCAGTGCACCGCAAAGAAGGTGTAACTGTCTGGCGAACACTGTTCTTCCAGGGAGGCCTGGGCTGAAGAACCCAAGATGTGATCTGAGCATGGAGCCATGATAAGACCAGTGTCAAATCTGCCTGAAACGTGCTGATCACTTTATGCAGGCCCAAGTAATGTGGGGGGAGAGTGAAAATCTCTTTCTCTAATTTATATGAAAAGATGTCCGGGGATTCTCTGTTTTCGTAGCTGTACCCTGCCTGTACCGTGCTGAAACAGAGACCCCCACCCCCTGGAGCGTGTTGAAAATCAGCGCCCCCTAGCGTGAGCCAAGAATCAGAGTTCCCCAGGAATCCAGTATCAGAGTCTCTGTTGTTTGCGCTACCTCGCCTTGAGAATCAGGTTCCCTTGTGCGCCCTCGCACCAAGAATTGGAGTCACTGGCTCTTAGTATGAATGCACAGGGAATCAGGGATCTCAGACGCAGGTGATAAGAAACACAGTCAAGTCACTGGTGCTTGGTGCTGCCTTCTGCCCAGAGAATTGGGGTCCCTGGGCCCC
>NW_005872841.1:24413-29344 GCF_000147115.1 Myotis lucifugus | reverse complement strand
GCTCATACACACACACACACCACACACGTCCACACACTCCTCTATCACTTCCTTGCGCTCTCACACTCTCTCCCTCCCTACCTTCCTGCTGGTCGCCATCTTCCTCCTCTGCAGATACAAGATTTTTAAGGAAAAAAGAAGGGGGAGATGTGGAAGACCACCTATTGTCTTCACTAGCTGATAAGCGTAGACAGAGAACCCCCGAAGGCTGGGTACCTTTGAAGCCCTAGCAGAGGTCGGAGGTAGGCACCACCTCCGTTTGTCCAGACAGTGGTAGCTGAAGCAACTTCCCCATTTATTATTATGTAAATCCTTGCTGATGGGCTAGTCTGCCTGTTGCTGGGGGGTCGCCTGCCTAAGGGCTATGCTATGGGTGCATCCCAGATCAATAAAAGCTTGGTGAGGCCTGAGCACCAGAGGAAGTCCTTCCTCCTGAGTTGGACTTAACCGCCTGGTCCCCCAATATTTCCAAATCATCTCGTGTCTTTTCTCTTTCATTTGTGTGCGGCTCCGCTTCCAGGTCCTGAACCCTGAACCACGCGGGACGTGGAGGGAATCATTTACCAACAACTTACCTTTTTATTCATTGTTAGAGAGAGAGAGAGAGAGAGAGAAACATCAATGAGAACCATCATCAGCGGGCTGCCTCCTGCACGCCACCTACTGGGAATCGAGCCAGCAACTGGGGCCTGTGTCCTGACCTCCTGGTTCATAGGTCGACGCTCAACCACTGAGCCACATTGGTTGGGCAGATGTTGACATGGGGTCCTGGAGCCAATCCCGGGATGACTGTACTGTATGATTCAAACTCTAGGACAGTCCGGAAAAGGAGAAATCCTGCCCTTCTGAAGAGGGGTCTTGGGAGGTCAGAGAAGGGGTGGGGGGGGGGGAAACACTTAGAAGTGCATGGACTAGAGGTGGCTGAGTGGGCAGCGTCGCTTCTGTAGGAGAAAAGAGCACAAAGAAGAGAAAGATCTCCTCTGGAGACTGGCTGGGGAGGAGAAAAGGGAGGGAGACACTGTAGGATATCACAAAATAAAACCGAAAAATTGAAGAAAACAAACTTTCCCAACTTAAAAGCTATCCTTGTGCCCTAATCGGTTTGGCTCAGTGGATAGAGCGTCGGCCTGCGGACTGAAGGGTCCCGGGTTCGATTCCAGTCAAGGGCATGTACCTTGGTTGCGGGCGCATCCCCAGTAAGAGGTGTGCAAGAGGCAGCTGATCGATGTTTCTCTCTCATCGATGTTTCTAACTCTATTCCTCCCCCTTCCTCTCTGTAAGAAATCAATAAAATATATTTTTTAAAAAAAAAAAAAAGCTATCCTTGAAATAAGCTGCCCTTCACTACCTGGACGGCAGAGGGCGCCCTCGAGCTGGGAATCTTACAAACTACTCCACCCCGCCCACCGGGCTGTGAAATTCGCAGACACGCGCAGAACCACGAAAAATTGGATTTCCCTCTCCCCGAGCCTGGGTTCAGCTTTCACGCTGCAAATAGGTTTCCTTTTCGCTGTTTATTTAGCGCCTCGCTTGGTGCTTTGTGTTGGTGGTTTTGCTGTGTAACGTGCGGTGCTGAAGTACAAGCTGGCGCCCCGGGGAACAAGGAGGAAACTCGCATTCGGGAGCTTCGCTCGGGCACCAGGGACAGCGCGTGGGCTGTGAGCTCAGTGTCAGTGCGTCAACAACACACACCGAATAGGTGTCTCCGGACGGAAGCACACGTCTAGTCGGGTCGTGGACTGAGCAGCTGATACGCATGTGCCAACGCTGCCTGCAGGAGCCCAGCCCTGTGCTGCCCACCGGCCATGGTTCAGGGCTCGCTCGTTCGGTGTTCACAGCCACTGCGTACAACGCAACTGCCACACATAATGTGTTATCTTATTCCCTGTGCACGAAGCACCACGAGACGTCTATTCTCCTTATTTTATTTTATTTTATTTTATTTTATTTTATTTTATTTTATTTTATTTACTAGAGGCCCGATGCACGAAAATTCATGCAACAGTAGGCCTTCCTTCCCCTGGCTGCCGGCACAGGAAGGACGTCCGGAATGACATTCGGAAGACGTCGGTCTAATGAGGATATTGCCCTTTTATTATTATGGAATTTTTAATATTTTTTAATTGATTTCAGAGAAGAAGGGAGAGGGGGACAGAGAGAGAGAAACATCAATGATGAGAGAGAATCATGGATCGGCTGCCTCCTGCAGCCCACCCTCCACACTCCTTCTGGGGATCGAGCCTGCAACCCCCGGCATGTGCCTTGACCTGGAATCCAACTGTGACCTCCTGGTTCATAGGTCAACGCTCAACCACTGAGCCACGCCGGCCGGGCTGTTTAGCTTTATTTTTTAAATATTATTTTTCCATCACCGTTTCTCCCCTCTATGCCCTCTTCCATCTGCCCCCACCCCCGCCCCCTGGTTAGCTGTTTGCTTTTATCGCCGGTTGATATTGTAGCAGCCCTATAGCCATGTACCTCTTTGAAAATTAGTTAATGCACCTGACTCATCGTTTCTGAAAATGGTGCCAATGTTTACCTCAAGGGGTTGTTGTAGAGCTTGGTTATAACGCACGTAGCATATCATCTGTTCTTGTTGTTCCATAAGCTGTAATGGTGGAAATATAAAGCTTGCTGATTCCTGGAAACGGGGACCTCCCACCAGGTAGCTGGCTCCCTTCGGCCTCGTTGCCCAGAGCAGGGAGCTGCTTCACCCTCCGCTAACACTGCACAGGGCAACGCGTGTTCCCACCTCAGGTCACACTCGGTTATCATTTTGTTCTGTTTCAAAAAGAAGTCGTGCCCCAGCTGCTTTGGCTCAGTGGCTCGAGCGTCAGCCTGCAGACTGAAGGGTCCCGGGCTCGATTCCGGTCAAGGGCACATGCCGGGGGTTGCAGACTCGATCCCCAGTAGGGGGTGTGCAGGAGGCAGCCGATCCATGATTCTCTCTCATAATCTCTCTCTCTCTCTCCCTCTCCCTTCCTCTCTGAAATCAATAAAAATATATTTTTACAAAAAAGAATTCTTAATTCGGGGGATGCGTTTCATAATGGCCTTTATTTGGGGGAGCAGTTTTAGATTCACAACAACATTGAGCCGAGTTCTCACGGACTCCCTGACCCCACACATAAGCACACCTTCCCCAGGATCAACACTCCCCCACCACCCCCCACCCCCAGGCTGGGGCATGTGTGACCGCCCATGACCTTCACACCTCAGTATCACCCCCAGTCCATGCACTAGGCCTCATGGGACACAGTTAGCAGGGGAAAGCGCTGAGGTTAGGATACAGGTTCTCCATACAAAAGCCCACCACCAGAATCAAAACCCCATGTTCCTCGCAGACCGGATCCCCTCCCCTCCCCAGCAAACACTGTGGGCTCGCTCCCCTGAGGTTCCGTGCGCCCCTTCAGGGTTGAGGCAAGTACATGTCATCGCAATACCTCCAGACCTTCTGTATGTTGAAATTCTGGGTCAGTGAGCACCATCTTTTCCCAAATGCTTCCGAGTCGTCCGTACATCCCCAGTAGATGGTGCGTCTGAACCAGAAGGGAAACACGCATTTTGCAAAGTCTGCAGAGAAGAAAGAAGCCATGGGAATAAGAAACCTTCCTATCCGGTGCCTCCTCTTCATCCTAACACGCTCGCACACCCGCGCACGCGCGCAGGAGCACGAGAGCGCGCGCACTTTTCCACTCTGGCTCTATTCCACCCAACGCACACGGCAGCAGCATTGGAGGCGGGCGGGCGTCCTGCAACCGACAGATGTATCTGCATGCGCTTGAAGCACTCGCCTGTCTTTGGTGCCCTGTGGTTTTCGTACCATCAGAGACCTGCACACAACTTATTTTCACAACATAATGGCCTGCGCGTTCCATTTGTTTTATTTTGTTTTGTTAATCCTCACCCAAGGATATTTTCCCAATGGTTTTTAGGAAAAGTGGAAGGGAAGGGTAAAGGAGAGAGAGAGAGAGAGAGAGAGAGAGAGAGAGAGAGAGAGAGAGAGAAACATCGATGTGAGAGCAACCCATCAGTTGGTTGCCTCCCGCAGGTGTCCCCCAACCAGGGCTGGGCATCGAACCTACAACCCAAGTACATGCCCTTCACTGGAGTCGAACCCGCAACCCTTCAGTCCACAGGTCAGCGCTCCCACCACTGAGCCAAGTGGCTACTAGGACTGTGCGTCCCATGTGTAGAACCGTATGAGGATCTCAGAGAAGCTCCGCGCTGGGCCCAAGATGCCCCCTGAGGTCCTCAGAGGCACTCACCATTCTCGGAGCAGTACTTCCAGTAGCCTTCAAAGTTCTCCGTCAAGGAGCACCACTTGTGCTTGGCCTTGAACTTGACACAGTCGTAGAACAGGCTGTCCTTATAGCGGAACGGAAAGAAACACTTGCCATCTAGAGAAAACGAACACACTGCCTCCATCTCTGGGCGGCGGGTTGAGGTGCTGCCACTCCCCTCTTCTCCGAAGGGTGGTTCGGCCCGGCCTGGCGTCCCGCCTTCGTTCTGCTGGAGCTTATCCACCCCCAGAAGCAGGGCTGCTGGGCCTCCCTCTCTCCCCACGAAGGGTTAGCTTGAGACACGCACCCCTGTCCCACTGTTCCCATCGCATGAACGGCCTTGACATTTGGCTCAGCATCCGGCCCCAGTTCCAGAAACCGATCCTAAGCTTAGAAACATACGTGTGGCCATTTATCTATTAAACGATTTCCCTTCTGCCTCTTTTCTTCACCCTCTTCCGTCTTCACACACACCCATGTGCACACACACGTGCACACAGACACACACACATGCACACAGACACACAGGATGTAGATAGGCTGGCTTGTATCTTTCCACACTTTTTCCATGCCCATATGGATGTCTGAATCTACCCATCTCTCTCTGTATATATAAAAGCCTAAGCAACCGTTACGACCGCATGACCA
>NW_005872841.1:0-24305 GCF_000147115.1 Myotis lucifugus | reverse complement strand
CTCTCAGCCAGAAGCCAGGCTCACAGCTGGTGAGCACAGCCTCCGAAACAGGGGCCTCTCACAACTCCATGGCAGTGCAACCAATCGGCAGCGGCAAGCACAGCAGGCCAGGATGAGCACTATGTTTATGGCTTATTTAAATATCTGATAACACAGGTGCTTCTCCTCCGGTACTTTTGTTCATGATTTTTAAATCTGTTTACAGGTACTTATATCACATTTTATGAAAGGAGAAAAAGGAATTTGTTGTTGTTGTTAATCGGCACCTGAAGGGATATATAGATATAGATATAGATATAGATATAGATATAGATATAGATATAGAGATAGATAGATATATAGATAGATAGATATTTAAGAGAGTGAAAAGGGGGGAGAGAAGGGGAGAGACAGAGAAACATCTGGAGCCAGCGACCCTTCAGTGGGCAGGCCAGTGCTCTAACCACTGACCCACCCCAGCCAGGGCCATAGTAAACGTTTTATGGTCAACTTACCTTTTATTTCTGGAAAGTAAGGCATCGTTTCTGAAAAATAAAAGTTGAAGCTGGTGTTTATTTCGCTGTGATGTCTTCCAACCAAGAACACGGCGTGAGAGTCTGTCTTTCAGAATCGCTTTATGTTCTTCAGGATGATGTTATCATTGACTTCCCCTAAGTCCTGCACGTTGCTTGCCGATTTCACTCCACGGCGGTTTTCACCACGGATGTAAAGTAGGGTGCTTCCTTTTTCATCAAAGTGTAGTAAGTTCTTACCAGCAAGGAGAAAAAACGATTGACTGTGTATGTTTGTCTTATATCCAGCCACATAGCCAGATTCTCCTGTTGAAACTCGTCATCTTTCCCAGTGTTCCTAGGGACTTTTAAGTCTACAGTCATAAAATAATGCTGCCCATAATTTTCTGTAGGCTTACAGGCTATTTCCTTGTTGCAGTATCACCTACGTTAGAACACCCCCTCCCCCAATAATGTTAATGAGCACTGGTCAAAGTAGACACCCCTGACCTCTGTATTTCCCTGGTTTTGGTTGGAATGACATTCAGGTTAAGAATGTTCATTTTAGCATGGCTAATAATAGCACAAAAAACAGAAATCAATCCAAAAATGTTCATCACTACGGGAATTTTAAAGTAAAATATGGCTTTATAACGTCGTACGGGCAAAGAGGAGATAGAACATAGCATGGAAAATTTTGGACTTCATCTGTAGGTGACAAAAGGCATCTCCTGTTTCGTTATGTTCTATAAGACTAGTTCTGCAAAATGAAAGTCACATTATAAGGTTGTATATAATGGAATATTTGATCGCGTGAAAATATTAACATTAAATAGATTGCTCTCTTTCTTTTCCTTAATGATTTTTAACATAGAATGTACTTTTTTTTATGTTCAAGGACATAAAGTAGCAGTTTTTTCATGAAAAATATGATTTCTTACAGGAAAAAAATATATAATGTTCAACAACTTCACATTTTATTGGGAAATATAAAAAGAAACTGTAGGTCGAGAAACCAAGATGGCGGCATAGGTAAACACCTGAAATTGCTGCCTCGCACAACCACTTCAAAAATACAACTAAAAGACAAAACAGACACCATCCAGAACCACAGGAAGGCTGGCTGAGTGGAAATTCTACAACTAGAAGGAAAGAGAAAAGCACACTGAGACTCAGAGGAGGTGCTGAAGTAAAGTGCAGAGGGACAGAGGGGCGTGCCCGCGGAAAGGGCTGGCAACGGAGGACGCCGGTGTCTTTTTCAATCGGGAGGGAATCTCAAGCTTCCGACTGCTCTGAACTCCAGTTCCGGGTGAGTCTCTGGGGACCCAGACTCATACAGGAGAAACTGGACTGTCTGGCAGCGGGCAGAACTCGAGGGCGGCTTTCTCTCAGGTGCTTGTAGCGATTACCGCGGGACACTGAGATGATTCACTGAGACCCGGGGCCTCTTAGGGCAGGACTGAGGATCAGCCATAGCTGTTTGCTCTGACCTGTTGATTCCCTGAGACCCCGCCCCACCCAAGCTGCTAGCAGAGGCTTTTGCATATGAATGGGCTGGCCCTTTGAGATCTAAAATTACCTAACAAACTGCAGCTGGGTCAGAGAGACCCAGAACATCCAAAAGAAATCCCAAGGCCCCACAGCAGCTTGCATTGCTTCACAGCCGGGCCTCATCTGGGCACCTCCAAACCCCAAACAAGGAAGAGGAATCTGCAGATCTCTACATAGCTCCTGTTGGGTAGCCTCTGGCAGAGGCTAAATTAGCACCTCCTTAGAGATCCAAGAGCCAGTGTACCCAGTGGTCAGAGTGGGACCATCCAGATTACGACTCCTCAGATCCATAAGGGACACACTCAAGGGGCAGACTCAGTGAGCACCAAAGCCCCACTGAAGCAAGTCTTGCCCCATAAGGGTGTCTTCAGCTCAGAAGTTCTCCAACTGTAGACACAGCTGATTCTCACAGACAATTGGCCTCCCAGTGATATCAACAACAATCAAGGCTTAACTACAACAAGACTGTGCACACAGCCCAAAAAGGGGTGCACCAAGAGTGTCCACCTCAGGTAATTGGGGAAGCTGAGCCACTGGGCCCTGTAGGACACCTAGCACACAAAGCCACTCTATCAACACAGGGAAGCAGCCAAAATGCAGAGAAATAGAAACAGATCACAAATGACAGAAATGGAGGAAAGCAAACTACTGGATATAGAGTTCAAAACCATGGTTTTTCAAGAATTTTCTAGAAACCACCGATAAATTTAGTGAGACCGTCGAGGATATGAAAAAGGACCAACTAGAAATTAAGCATACACTGACTGAAATAAAGAGTAATATACAGAGATCCAACAGCAGACAAGAGTATCCCAAGAATCAAGTCAAAGATTTGAAATATGAAGAAGCAAAAAACACCCAACCGGAAAAGAAAAAAGAATCCAAAAATATCAAGATAGTGTAAGGAGCCTCTGGGACAACTTCAAGCATACCAACATCCGAATTATAGGGATGCCAGAAGAAGAAGGAGAGCAAGATATTGAAAACCTATTTGAAGAAATCATGACAGAAAACTTCCCCTACCTGGTGAAAGAAATAGACTTACAAGTCTAGGAAGTGCAGAGAACCCCAAACAAAAGGAATCCAAAGAGGACCACACCAAGACACATCATAATTAAATGCCAAGAGCAAAAGACAAAGAGAGAATCTTAAAAGCAGCAAGAGAAAGAAAGTCAGTTACCTACAAGGGAGTACCCATATGATTGTCAGCTGATTTCTCAACAGAAACTTTGCAGGCCAGAAGGGAGTGGCAAGAAATATTCAAAGTGATGAATAGCAAGAACCTACAGCCAAGATTACTTTATCCAGCAAAGCCATCATTCAGAATTGAAGGTCAGATAAAGAGCTTCACAGATAAGAAAAAGCTAAAGGAGTTCATCACCACCAAACCAGTATTATACGAAATGCTGAAAGGTATCCTTTAAGAAGAGGAAGAAGAAGAAGAAGGTAAAGATACAAATTATGAACAACAAATACATATCTATCAACAAGTGAATCTGAAAATCAAGTGAATAAAAAATCTGATGAACAGAATAAACTGGTGATTATAATAGAATCAGGGACATAGAAAGGGAGTGGACTGACAATTATCGGGGGAGGGAAAGGGGTGTGGAGGTGCGGGCAGAGACTGGACAAAAATTGTGCACCTATGAATGAGGACAGTGGGGGGGCTTAAGGGCAGAGGGTGGGGTGGGAACTGGGTGGAGGGGAGCTATGGGGGGAAAAAGGAGGAACAACTGTAATAATCTGAACCATAAATATTTTAAAAATAAATAAATAAATAAATAAGAAACTGTAATAAAAGAGTTTTGAGCCACTCACCTGCAGTTGCCATATCATAAACTGAAAGACACAATTTTTAAACAAATATTTATTTCACTAGATTTAGCCTTGGAAATTAAATACATTTTACCAAATTATATCCTAGTAATCATAATATTTTAGAGGTGAGGCATCCAAATTTCAATAGTGCTCATTTTTAATGAAATATTTGATCACAAGAAAATATTAACAGTACAATTGATTGCTCTCTTCCTTTTCCTTGATGATTTTTAACATAGAATGTACTTTTTTTATGTTCAAGGACATAAAGTAGCAGTTTTTCATGAAAAATATGATTTCTTACAGGAAAAAATATATAATGTTCAACAACTTCACATTTGATTGCAAAATATAAAAAGAAACGGTAATAAAAGAGTTTTGAGCCACTCACCTGCAGTTGGCACATCATAATCTGAAAGACACAATTTTAAACAAATATTTATTTCACTAGATTTAGCCTTGGAAATAAAATAAATTTTACCAAATTATATCCTAGTAATCATAATGTTTTAAAGGTCAGGCATCCAAATTCCAATAGTGCTCATTTTCAATAGTGTGATTAGAAATTAGATTTCTAATTTTCCCCTTTGCCTTAACTATAGTTTCCAAATATTGTTATCGAACAGGACAAATCAAAATTATTTTTAAAACAAAAAATTCAGCAGGCAACAGCAATTAACTTTTTCCACACTTTCCTGCAAAATAAACCACATCGTAGTAGGAAAAATGTGTTCTATCATTTCACCCTTCATTTCTGTTCTTATTTCTCATTGGTCCTCTCTGAAAGGTACAAACTGAAGAACATTTTATGGAAGTATCCTTGGCTTTTACAATGAGATCAAATTAGTTTTAGCATCTGTTAAAAAAGAACCTTTGCATTCAACTCGATAGGTTCGGTGTGAGGATTAGATGAACACATATTTGCCTCAGTCGATCGGGCATCGTCCTGTGCACCCAGAGGCCACCCGTTCGATTCCCGGTCAGGGCACATGCCCAGGTTGTGGACTCGATCCCAAGCAGGGGACCAGCAGGAGGCAGCTGATCGATGTTTCTCTCTCACATCCCTGTTTCTCTCTCTCCCTCTCCCTTCCTCTCTCAAAATTAAAATAAAATAAATTTTAAATACTGTGAATGAACATGTACCTCAGGGTTCTGCAGCACACACAGAGCATAGAAAGCACTTAGCAGATGGTGACAATTTTGTTGCAAGGATAAGGAGTTCTCTTCTTACAGAAATCGTTATTATTTCCTCCCCTATCCGATGACTCTCTCAGGTTGGCAATACATTTTCACAAACCATAGAGCACTTATATCCACTAAAAATTGCTCCAGAATTCACATTTAGGGGCCTTTAGTATCTGGCAAATATTGAAGTTACAGGAAATCTCAAAGAAAGTAATAAGGCATTGGCCATTGTTCGCAGATTTTCAACTGCTTCTCTAAGACCAGGACGCAGGCTGCATCTCGATGCCTGTAGGTTCTAAACAGGCAACCTGTACAAAATATGAAATTTCTTTCTCTAGGAGCAGGAAATGCAGCAGCAAGAAGGCAGCGAGAGAGTCCCTTACAAGTGAAAGATGCCAGTAGGAGGACACAAATATGCATGGACAGTGCGGAGATGTGGCTAAAGAAGGGGAGGGTTGGGGGGGCAGGGGGGAGGTAAGAGATCAACCGAAGGACTTGTGTGCATGCCTATAAGCATAACCAATGGATGCAAGACACTGGGAGGGGGGTGAGGGCATGTGCAGAGGGTAAGGGAGACTGGGGGAAGGTCAATTGGGGGAAAAAAGGAGACATATGTCCTACTATTTGTAATACTTTAAACAATAAAAAAAGAGAGAAAAATGTTGAAGGAAGGAAGGAAGAAAGAAAGAAAGAAAGAAAGAAAGAAAGAAAGAAAGAAAGAAAGAAAGAAAGAAAGAAAGGGAGAAAGAAAGATGCTCTCTGCCCAGCTAGCGTGGCTCAGTGGTTGAGCGTCGACCTATGAACCAGGAGGTCATGGTTTGACTCCAGGTCAGGGCACATGCCCAGGTTGTGGGTTCCATCCCCCAGCAGGGTGCATTGGAAGGTAACCAATTGATGTTTCTCTCTCTCTCCCTGTCCCTTTTTCTCTCCTTAAAATCAACGAAAACATATCCTCAGGTGAGGATTAGAAAAAGAAAGGAAATAGGCTATCTCAGAATCTTTAGCGCAAATCCCAGTTGTCACTCGCTAGCTGAGTGGCTTTAGGAATATGACTCAGCCCCTCTGTGCCTCAGATTCTCTGCTACAAAACAAGGGCCGTGATGTCACCTGCCTGGTGGGTTATTATGAGGAACGGATATATTATGCATATAAACTCCTTAGAATAGCGTCCCGAACAAAGAAAGCACTTAGCAACTGAGAGCTGCTCTTGCTCCCACCAATGTCCTAACCATTGAACTGTCAGCAGCAGCATCACCATCTTCATCACCGTCGCCTTTACTTCATCACCACTGTCTGTCTTTACTAAGATTCAGGCTAGACTTCGGGGAGGGCTTGGTGGTGTCTCTGATGTGGAACACGATATGTTTTTTCATGTTTGTCACCCTTCTCGCTCCCTCCTGAATTCTACTCTCAGGGATTCAGGCCTTTGGAGCTGTCGCTGCCTAAATGGAAATCCCTTCCTCCAGGAAAGAGAAATGAAGACGAGACCACTGGGGTACGGAGGGGAGGCCAACGCACTGAGCATCTTCCATGTCCGGGCGCTACGCCGAACGCATCAGAACGTTGGGGGACAAGCATTCTGTCCACCGTCGCACAGACCAGAGAACTAACACCCCGAAGAGGCAACTGGGCTCCGTAATGTTCCTGAGTGGGTCTGGCTGTGGTATCGCATGATCTCACTCCTCTGTGGGATCTAATGAACAGAATAAACTGACGAACAAAACAGATCCAGAGACATAAGAGCAGAGAAGAGAATTCAGAATCTCAGAGGGAAGGCAGGGGTGGGTGGAAAGAGCTAAACCAAAGAACTCATATGCGTGTCTGCATAACCCGTGGACACAGACAATAGTGTGGTGAAGGCCTGTGAGGGGAGGGCGGGGTGGTGGGGAGGGAGTCAATGAGGGAAAGGGGGACATCGTAATACTTTCAACAATAAAGATAAATTGAGAGAGAGAGAGAGAGAGAGAGAGAGAGAGAGAGAGAGAGATGGATCAGTTGCCTCCCGTATACACGGAATCCTAGGTATGTGCCCTGACCCGGAATGGAACCTGCAACCTTGCGGTGGGTGGGACGATGCTTCATGCAGCTGAGCCGCCGGCCAGGGCACTAAGACTCCTCACACGGAGATAATATGCGGGAAAACATGACATGTTGTTTCAGGAGACCAGACCCTCACATGGAAGAGGTTTAGGGCCATCTTCACCAGGTCTTCCCCTTCTATGGGTGTTTTAAATGCACACACAGAAGTGATATCCCATAAAGAGATGTTTGTCTGGGTCAAAAACTGCTCTTTGTCAATCAGCATGAAGTAAAACATCCAACTGATAAGCAAGCAGTGATCACAGCTCACTGAAGAACATCTTTTCCTTTTTTCTGGTTGTTTTTTTTTTTTTAGACCTTTATCAACCCCGTGTTTGATTTCTTTTTCTGCAAAGATGGCCTGGAAATATTTACAGTCCTGCATGCGCCCTAGCCGGTTTGGCTCAGTGGATAGTCGGCCTGCGGACTGAAGGGTCCCAGGTTCAATTCCAATCAAGGGCACATGCTCTGGTTTCAGGCTCGATCCCCAGTAGGGGGTGTGCAGGAGGCAGCCGATCAGTGATTCTCTCTCATCATTGATGTTTCTTTCTCTCCCTGTCCCTTCCTCTCTGAAATCAATAAACATATATTTAAAAAAATAATAAAGTCATGCATGCAAGATCCTGGTCCCTGGCCATCCCATAAAAAAAAAAACGGCTTTGGCAGCTCTGGGTAACCCTCGCCACATTCGTGGGAAATGCATCCACCGTGAAATCTCTTCCTCTGTCGTCACCTTATCGTTGTAAAGGTGACATGTTTGGTAAAGGAACGAGACAGGCGTCCCAACCCTTCGTTTCCAGGCAAAGCCCTACAGGAGGCATTTAACACAGACTGGGATGGAGGGAGGCACCGCTTCTGTCAGTAGAACTTTCCAGCTGACATTCCTGGTCTTTCGTGTGTATTACTGGAGGCCCTTTCTATGTTTTCTTTTGTTTTGTTTTGTTTTGTTTTGTTTTGTTTTGTTTTGTTTTGTTTTGTTTTGTTTTGTTTTGTTTTGTTTTGTTTGAAAGCCCAGCAGTGGACCATGTGTGTGACCTGGACGATGTAGAGAGCGTCTTTCTCCTTCTCGGAGCCCAAGACATAAGGGTGAGCCTCGCCCTCCCGGGGCCCGGCCTCCGTGGCCCAGGCAGGTGTGCCCAGCCCCACACACCGCCCCAAACTCCTCACCTTTGGCGCCGACGGCGCTGAGGAGCCCGCAGGCCCACGCCAGCAGGAGCCCAGCTCGCCGTCCTCCCATGCTCCTCCTCCGGCCGGGACTGGGGCGCCCAGCTCACCCTCACGGTTTATAACCACAGCCAGGCCTCCTCCTAGTCCCTCCTCCCTCCTCCTTCCATCCCCCCTTCCTCCTCCTCCTCCTCTCCCTGGCTCCACTGTCCCAGCTCCTCCTTCTCTGGTCCCCTTCCTACTTCTCATCTCCTTCATTCTCCTCCTCATCTTCCTCCTCCTCCTGCTCCCTCTCCTCCTCCTCATCTTCTCTCTCTCTTCTGCCCTCTTCTGTCTCTGCTCTCTCCCCTTCTCCCTCCCCTCCTCCACCTCTTCTCCCTGCCCCTCCTCCCTCCTTCTTCCTCCTCTTTCTTCTCCTTTTTCACCCTTCCTCCCTCCCTCTCTCTGCCCCAAAGCCAGACAACCTACTCTGCATAGGAGGAAATACAGAAGGAAAAAAAATACTTAATTGGCACTAAATATAGACAAGAGTGTCACCTCAATACATTCAATAAAAAGAAAATAAATGAATATAGGCAAGGATTTGAAATTCCTGATGAAGAATTTCAGGTTGTTGCCAAGACAACGGTCTTCAAGAATCACAGCAGCCACAGGCATATCTGTGCCCTAGACCCAATCGGTGTCTGCGAGCCGGGTGTCTGCAAGCCGGGGCGGAAGTCCCTGGTGAGGCTCGGGGAGGCTCGGAGGCTCGGGGAGGCTGCAGGAGCAGCGGGTTTGCTTCTTCTTCGTGTTTGTCCCACGGAGCCTCCGTGCAAGAACCCTGTGCCCCGGCCACGCTTGGCGATTTGCCTAAAGGGCCGCGGGGCCTTGCAGTTCTCAGGAGTGAGTAACGCAAGATGTACGTACAGTCACTGACATTTCCCAACTCTGGAACGTGAGACTAATTGCAAATTCTGAAACACACTGCCTTGTATTCTTTTTTAAAAAAAAAAATATGCTTTTATTGATTCTAGGGAGAGAGGAAGAGAGGGAGAAGGAGAGAGAAACATCGATTGGTTGCCTCCCATACGGAGCCCAACTGGGGATGGAACCCACAACTAGGGCCCATGTACTAACCGGGAATTGAACCGGCAGCAGCGACCTTCTGATGGACAGGATGATGCTCAACCCACTGAGCCACATTGGCCAAGGCTACTGACATCATTTCTACATCTAAAGTATATGAGATCCCCTTGCTGGTGGGTCTACAATGCAGACTCATATTTAAAGGTGAATGTTGCCCTGGCTGGCATGGCTCAGTGGATAGAGCATCGGCCTGCGAACTGAAGGGTCGCGGGTTTGACTCTGGTCAAGGGCACATGCCTGGGTTGCAGGCTTGATCCCCATTGGGTGGTGTGCAGGAGGCAGCTGATCAATGATTCTCTCTCATCATTGATGTTTCTATCTCTCTCTCCCTCTCCCTTCCTCTCTGAAATCAATAAAAATATATTAAATACATATATATAAAATAAAGGTGAATGTTAACATAATGAAATAAATTTAAAACATGACTTGTTAGCACTGCTGAGGTTTTGCATATTAAAAATGAAAACAGCCTCAATGATCTCAATGAATATTGGTCCAAGCATTTGGGGATTCCAGGACAGATACTGAGAGAGGCAATTGGACTGTCTGACCAAAAGTCCAGGTCACCGCCAGGGTGACTCAGTAGTTGAGCATCAACCTATCACGGTCGGATTCCCGATCGATCGGGCACATGCCCAGGTTTTGGACTTGATTCTCCAGTAGGGGGCGTGCGGGAGGCAGCCGATCAATGATTTTCATCATTAATGCTTCTCTCTCTTTCTCTCTCTCCCTCTCTCTCTCTCTCTCCCTCTCTCTCCCTCTCCCTTCCTTTTTCTGAAATCGGGGAGTGGCGGGAGGGTTAATCAGGCGGAAAAAGAGACGTGTTAGAGAGACTTTGCCCTGCCGGCGTGGCTCAGTGGTTGAGCTTTGACCTGTGAACCAGGAGGTCACAGCTCGATTCCCAGTCAGGGCACTTCCCTGGTATGGGGCGTGCAGGAGGCAGCCAGTCAATGATCCTCTCTCATCATTGATGTTTCTATCTGTCCCTCCCTCTCCCTTCCTCTCTAAAATCAATAAAAATATATTTTTAAAAATAATAAATAAAAATAAAATAAAATGAGGCCCCCAACTACACTGTTTCAGCACCACCGTCCCCACCCATTGGCTGTATGGCTTTTGGCAAGTCCCTCAACACATCTGTGCCTCAGTTCCCCCATCTGCAAACCGAGGAGTCCTGCTTGGGACCCACGGTGCCCCTGGGTAAGACTCCTCGCGCCCACCCGCTGATGCCAAGGGAGGGCCTGTGGACGGTTAACGAGCTTTCCGATGGTGGAACAGAGTTCCAACACCAGACAAAAGCAGACGCCGTGTGTCCGAGGGCGGGTCCTGGTTCCTGGGGCTCTTGTCTCTCATTATTCAGCTGCTCCCCATCCTCTTCCTCGTGGCTGTCGAAGGAGGCGCCCTTTCCCCTCCGCTCATTACTATTCTTGCCCGAGGCTCCAGCCCCCGTAAAGCCCATTAATGCACACATGACTGAACCTTATGGGCTGATGAATATGGATGCGCGCAGGTCAGGGCCTCGCTCACCACGGGGCCATCCCGTCCAGAAGGGCCCCCTTGTGACCAGTCACTCAAAACGTCCCCCGAGGCTATAGCTCATCCTACAGATAGGCCGGGCCGCGCGGGAGGGCCAGCCCCCAGACAGCCCAGAGGCCGTGGGAGCAGGACCCGAACGCGGGCCAAGAAGGACGCTCTCACAGGTACAACTCAACGAGAAACCTGGGGGTGGGTGAGAAGCCAGGCCTGCGCCCCCACAGCAAGGAAGGGGGGTCTGGGGCAGCCTGTCCACTGGGGAAATGTCCCGGGAGCCACCTGGGCCACTGGGCGGTTTCTAGGAGACACCTCCTTTTTAAAAAGTCATTGGAACAGGAGCCATTTATTTTTATTTTTTTAAACTAATGATACATTGCTATCTTTCTTTTTAAATATATTTTTATTGATTTTTTACAGAGAGGAAGGGAGAGAGATAGAGAGTCAGAAACATCGATGAGAGAGAAACATCGATCAGCTGCCTCCTGCACATCTCCCACTGGGGATGTGCTGCAACCCAGGTACATGCCCTTGACCAGAATCGAACCCGGGACCCCTCAGTCCGCAGGCCGACGCTCCATCCACTGAGCCAAACCGGCTTCGGCTGCTATCTTTCTTTTTAAATATATTTTTATTGATTTCAGAGAGGAAGGGAGAGGGAGAGAGAGATAGAAACATCCATGATGAGAGAGAATCACTGATCGGCTGCCTCCTGCAAGCCCCCCACTGGGGACCAAGCCCATAACCAGGGCCTATCCCCTTGATCGGGAATCGAACCAGCGACCCCTTGGTTCCTGGGTCGACGCTCAACCGCTGAGCCACACCCGGCTGGGCAGGTGCCATTTATTTCAATAACATGTGTTGGTGAATCATGGTATCCAACATCGGACCGTTTCAACATGCAATCGACACAGAAAATGATGGAGATGTTTACCTTCTTTTTTCACACTCGATCTTCAGAACCCAATGTGTGTCTTACGCCTGTTTTATGCAAATGGCAGCTAGAGCTCATGTCTTAGGGCCCAGAGAGCCCCGAGGCTGGTGGCCCTCACGGGGGACAGGGGCCTCCGGAGTTCTGGGAAGGAAGCACCGAGAAGGTGGGAAGGCGGCCTGGGGGCAGACTGGGTCCTTTCGCTGCTAAGACACCTGAAGGAGCAGGAGTCTGCCTGCGTCCTAAGTTTGGGGAAAGAGATGGAAGAAAAGGGAATGAGGCTGGACACATTGCCTGTGAGCATCTTTGTGGTTCTGAGTCTTTGCACCCACCCTCTGAGGCAGCAGCCTTTCTTATCTCACGGCACAGAAACTGTTACTAAAATTCTGCGGCACACCAAAAAAAATATTATTATTTTTTTTGCCGACCTGACCAAATAAATAGGTATTCTGACTCATTTCCACTGATCCGCTACTATTGTGTTGGCTGTTGTCATTTTTAAAAAATATATTTTTAAATATATTTTATTGATTTTTTACAGAGAGGAAGGGAGAGGGATAGAGAGTTAGAAACATCGATGAGAGAGAAACATCGATCAGCTGCCTCCTGCACACCCCCTACTGGGGATGTGCCCGCAACCAAGGTACATGCCCTTGACTGGAATCGAACCTGGCACCCTTCAGTCCCCAGGCCGACGCTCTATCCACTGAGCCAAACCGGTTAGGGCTAAAATATATTTTTATGATTGATTTCAGAGAGGAAGGGGGTGGGAGAGAGAGATAGAAGCTTCAATGATGGGAGAGAATCATTGATGGGCTGCCTCCCGCAAGCCCCTTACTGGGATCGAGCCTGCAACCCGGGCATGTGCCCTGACTGGGAATCAAACCGTGACCTCCTGGTTCATAGGTCGACACTCAACCCCTGAGCCACGCCAGCCGGGCAGGACTCAGCATTTCGGAGACACACTCTCTCCAGTCACCTTACGCCCATGGGCGCCTGTCCCTCGCACAGTGGCTGCCATAGTCGGATTGTTATGTCCACGTAACAGATGAGGACATTGGGCACCGGAGGTCAGAGAGCTGAGGGGGTCTTCCCGGGGCCGCCCAGGGGCTGAGGTTAATGAGCCCACTGAGGCGCAGCTCTGAATTGTTGGTGAGGCAGCCATGGAAGCATGAAACTAGGAGGCCAAGGGCATGAGCAAGGGGCACACCGTGCCTCTCTCCTGCCCATCAGCAGCCCTGAGCATCCGCCTTGCACGCCCTCTGCCGTCTGCAAAGGACTTTTCAGCATCGATTGCACTTAACACCGGTTCTCAACCTGTGGGTCTCGACCCCTTTCGAAGGACCCTTTCACAGGGGTCGCCTAAGACCATCGGAAAACACATGTATAATTACATACTGTTTTTGTGATGAATCACTGTGCTTTAATTATGTTCCATTTGTAACAATGAAATCGGGGGTCACCACAACATGAGGAACTGTATTAAAGGGTCGCGGCATTAGGAAGGTTGAGAACCACTGGCTTAGAGTAAGGCCTTGAGGTGGGCTTTATGCTCCCACATTTGATGATGGGGAGACGCACCCCCGTCTGACTGTGGTTTGACTCCAGAGCCGCAGCACCCCTCTCTCTGAGCGCCCGGCAACCGGTGGCCCGATGCCAGCCCCGACGCCCCCACGGCCTGGGACAGAGGGTCATCCAAGCGTTTGAACATCCTCAGCCCTACGGGGAATGTTCCAGACGTGGGTGTCTGGCTATTAAGGCTCCCTTTACGGTTCAGCCACTGTCTTGAACTGCCTGCAGAATATTTTCTGTTAATATCCACATCGTGATCCAAGCGGACTCATTACCGTCCCAGAACGTCAGTCCATATCAACTCCTCGCGTTTGCACAAAATCCTTTACAGCACAAAGAAGCCAGCCATGCAGATGGCACAGATGGTCGGGGGGGGGGGGGCATGCATTGCAGGGCAGAGAGAAGCACAGGTGCAAAGGCCCTGAGGCTCAGCCAGCTCAGCTGGTGCAGGAAACAGTGAAAAGGTTAGTGTAGCTGGGGCAGATCCAGGGAAGGGAACGTGAGGGCCGTGGTGTGGACTGTGGATTGTGTTGTAAACCTGATGGGGAGATTTGAATGAATGATGCCGCCTCCCCCCACTATCCCTCCCGTGGTTTCCAGCTGCGTTGAGAATATAAAGAAGGCTCTGCAAAGTCCGGCCCCACCCACCTCACCAGGCACCTCTCTAGCCTCTCTGCTCACGGCCCCAGACACAGCAGTTCGACTTGTTCCTTGAACACAACTAGCTCTTTCCCATGCCAATCTCTGCCCGGATGAGCCCCTAGCCCCCTCCACACACCCCAGCTCCCCCCATATCTACCTAGTATTTCTCTGCTTCCAGGTCTCCGTTTACACATCATTTTCCTCGGCATCTCGATCAAAAAGTAACTTTGCACAGTTATTTCTTATTGCCACCCGTGTTCTCAGTCTTCATGGCAGGGATCACAGCTAGGAGTTATACGTCTGTCTCTGGTTCACTCACTTCCTGTCCATGTCCTTCGTAGACAGCCCAGTGAAGGCAGGGACCATGCCCGGTTCACACGCTGCTCTACACTCACCCTCGAGCCCTGCACCCCACGCAGTGGAAACGCTCAATAAACATCTGTGTCTGTTTGAGACCATGAGGACACGCACCAAGAGAGAGACCCTACCAGCAGCGTGGAGGAGTGGACAGGGCAGAGACTGGAGCCAGGGGATCAGGATGGGGAACGTGACAACAGCTTAGGGCAGGGGTGGGCAAACTTTTTGACTCGAGGGCCACAATGGGTTCTTAAACTGGACCGGAGGGCCGGAACAAAAGCATGGATGGAGTGTTTGTGTGAACTAATATAAATTCAAAGTAAACATCATTACATAAAAGGGTACAGTCTTTTTTTTTTTTTTAGTTTTATTCATTTCAAACGGGCCGGATCCGGCCCGCGGGCCGTAGTTTGCCCACGGCTGGCTTAGGGAAAGATGGTAAACACCTGACATTGGTCAGTAGCAGCAGAGGGCGGAATGGATGCCAGAGCTGTTCAGAAAGTAGAAGCAGCTGGGTTTGGTGACTGATAGGGCACAGGGAGAGGACAAGGAGAGCAAAGCCTTACTTTTGGGGTGATAGCTTGAGAGATTAGGAAAAGCATTGTCTTGGCCTTTTCCAGCTGCTGTAGCAGAAATATGGTAGACCAGATGGCTTATAAACAACAGATATTTATTTCTCCTGGTTCTGAGGCTGGGAAGTCCAAGGTCATGGCCCTGCAGATTCGACGTCTGGCGAGAAGTCACTATCTCTTTATTGTCCTCACAAGCGAAGAGGGCTCTCTTTGGGCTCTTTCCTAAGGGCACTAATCCTATGCAGGAGGGCCTTACCCTCATAGCCTAATCATCTCCCAAAAGCTCTACTTCCTAATACCATCATCTTGGGGGTTAGGATGTCAACATATGATTTTTGGGGAGACACAAACACTTAATAGCAAACATAGTGCAATGAAATTAAATAAAGGGGGAGGGGTGCCAACCGGTGTGGCTCAGTGGTTGAGTTTTGACCTTTGAACCAGGAGGTCATGGTTTGATTCCCAATGAGGGCACATGCCCGGGTTGCAGGCTCGATCCCCAGTGTGGGGCGTGCAGGAGGCAGCCAGTCAATGATTCTCTCTCATCATTGATGTTTCTCTCTCTCTCTCCCTCCCTCTCCCTTCCTCTCTGAAAGCAATAAAAATATTTTTTTTAAATAAATGAAGTAAAGCGGGGAGAATAAGATATTTGAGGCTACACATCAAATGCCAGATGTCGGACTTTGAGGTGCTTGATCCAGAGGGACATGTCCAAGAGGCAGTTAAAAAGGCAATTCTGGCCCTGACCGGTTTGGCTCAGTGGATAGAGCATTGGCCTGTGGACTCGGGAGTCCCGGGTTCGATTCCGGTCAAGGGCATGTACCTTGGTTGTGGGTACATTCCCAGGGAGGGTGTGCAGGAGGCAGCTGGTCAATGTTTGTCTCTCATCGATGTTTCTGGTTCTCTATCCCTTTTTCTTCCTCTCTGTGAAAAATCAATAAAATGTTTTTAAAGAAAAAAAAAAAAAAGACGATTCTTTCGCAGAATTTTAGTGATCAGTTTATGGCTGGACGTGTCTGTTCTGAACAACGATACCATTGGGCTGACATTCATAATGTGCTTGGCACACAGTAGGTCCCACGCCAAGCCAAGAGGCAGCATCAAACAGTGGCCAAGAGCCCAGTGTCCAGAGTTAGATTGTCAGGGTTCAGTTACCAGTCCCACCACTGACAACGTGCGTGGTCTTCAGCAAGGCTGCTTACGCTTTCTGTGCCTCGGTTTCCCCATCTGTGCAATGGGGGTAATCATAGAATCCAGGGCCTTGGGCTATTATCAGGAGTTTAACGCAGAGTCCTGTGTGTGAAGCTCAGTGAGTATTACCTGTTCTGTTCTAGGATCCCAGTGAGTCATCATGGTAGATGGGATGGCAGGCATGACATCAAACTTGGGGGTTGGTGGAAGAGGAAAGGGACCCACGGGTGCACAATTATTTTTTCTTCTGTCAATCCAGCAAGAAGAGGCTGGCCGAGATGAACCGATGGTCCACTTACCTGTTGGGGTGGACCACCTTCCTCCTCTACTCCTACGAGACAAATGGAGGTGAGTGTCCCGGGACATGACGGGGAGGATTTGGAAACTGGAAAGGGTGAACGGGCCACAGTAACGACTCCTGAATCCAGGAAGGCTTGGTAGGAACCTCAGGCAGACCTGGGGCTTGGACCCGTCTGCGCTGTGTGACCTTGACCAAGCAAGGCAACCTCTCTGAGGTCACTTCTCAACTTGTTGAAGAGGAGCAGTAGCATTTACTTCATGGGGCTATTTTTGAAAACTAAATAGAAAGGAAGAAAGAAAAAAAAACTAAATAGAATAGACACGAGCATCTTTCAAGATGCTCAGTATTTGGTAGGGGGCATGCAATGGAATGCAAATACGATGTTCATTTAAAGGGGGGGCTCTAGCCCTGGCTGGTGTGGCTCAGTTGGTTGGAGCATCGTCCCCTTGAGTGTGGCTGTTCCACAAAATACCACGTGCGGGCGCGCATGTACAGTGAGATTGAAACTTCGTGGCCCATGCGCAGAAGTCGGGATTTTGTGAAAGAGCCACACTCAAGGGACCAAAAAGCTGCATGTGGCTCTCGAGCCGCAGTTTGCCGACCACTGTCCTAGTTCATAGCTCAAAGCTCAACCCCTGAGCCACACCAGCGGGGTCCATGAAGTTCTTTTTCAATGATCACATTGTATATTCCAGAGATTCCTAACTGGGGGCCACTAGGCAAGCACTCGTATCCATGAGACCCCGGATTTGTATTTTAAAAGTATGTATTTATCAGGGTAGTGAGAACAGCTATTGTAACAAACTCCAAAGTATTAGAAGCTTCACCCAAGAACATTTTATTTCTTGCTCCTATGAAATCCAATGAGGGTGCATCTAGTTGGCAGGGATCCAGCTTCTTTTATCTTGGGGTTCCACCATCCCCAAGGACTTCAGAATGCTCTGTGGATTCTTTGCTGATAGACAAAGACCAAGAGAGTCTGGAAGACTTTGGAGGAAAGCCTATGTTTGGCCAGGCCAGGAAGTAACATCCATCACTTCTTCCCATTTCCACCAGCCAGAACTCACATGATGCTTAGCTGCAAGGGAGTCTGGGCAGTGTTGTTCAGCAGTGCATTTGGGAGGAAAATGAAGCTGGTTTTGGTGGACACACTGCCGTCTCTACCAGAAGGGCATACGAACCTTTTCCTAGAGAGAAGGTCTGGTTTCTTGAAACCACAGACAAGTCCCCAAAAGGTTAAGAACTCAATTTATTCACACAGGGAGCAATGTGTTTGATTAAATGTTAGCCTTCCCACTTATGGGTCTCATTCTGGTCAGCCATGCCTTCCTGAGCCCACACCCACATTCCGGTGCTGGAACTCGGTACCCCCAACCCCCCCTCCACATGTATTCATAAACTCATTTATCCTGTACATATTTGTTGAGTGATTTCTAAGTGCCTGTCACAATACTACGGGCCAGACACACAGCAATAAATAAAAGCCAGGCCTTGCCCTCGTCAGTTTGGCTCAGTGGATAGAGCGTTGGCCTGCGGACTGAAGGGTCCTGGGTTTGATTCCGGTCAAGGGCACATGCCAGGGGTTTCAAGCCCGATCTCCAGTAGGAGGTGTGCAAGAGGCAGCCAGTCAATGATTCTCTGTCATCATTGATGTTTCTTTCTCTCTCTCTCCCTCTCTGAAATCAATAAAAATAATTTTTTTAAAAAAAAAAAAGACCAGACCTTATATTCAGAGAGCTCACAGTGAATAGGAGTGATAAATACAAAAGCAAATCATTATATTCTTTTAAAAATTGGTGAGTACATTTTCAGAGATTGGCTCAGAGTACTATAAGAGTGAGGAAAGCCCTAGCCCGTTTGGCTCACTGGATAGAGCGTTGGCCTGGGGACTGAAGGGTCCCAGGTTCGATTCCGGTCAAGGGCATGTACCTTGGTTTCGGGCACATTCCCAGTGGGGGGTGTGCAGGAAGCAGCTGATCGATGCTTCTCTCTCATCGATGTTTCTAACTCTCTGTCCCTCTCCCTTCCTCTCTGTGAAAAATCAATAAAATATAGAGAGAGAGTGAGGAAGAGTATTAATCCAGACTGGACCAAGTCTTCATGGGGGAGGAGCAGGGGATAAAGCTAGGAAGAGAAGAAAGCCACTCAGGGCAGGATGGAGGCCATGAGCAAGACCCTCAAAGGCAAGCAAGAGCGTGGAGTAAGGTCAAGGCAATGTTCATCAGGGCGAGAGAACAGAGAGGTCAGCGGGGCCTGGATTATGGAGGATTTTAACCCAGTTAAGAAGATTAGACCATCTGCCGGACTACTTTGCAGATGGCTAATAGGGTCTGTTACATGTTGATTCTTACTCACAGCTCCCAAGGATAGCCTTAATGCTGTGTACCTGCCTGCCTACCCTTCACCACCAGCACCCCATTGACCCAGTGCTGCCCATCATTGAGGAAACTCACTGATGATCATGACAATGACAGGGATGATGACGATAGCTGACATTTGTTGAGTAGCAGCCATGCTCCAGGCACCCTGCTAAGTACTTTCTAAACCTTAACTCTTTAAAACTTGGCAAAAAAAACAACAAGACCAAACAGTTCTGAGACCCAGAGGTAGGAAATGCAATATTGCTAAGGAGCCTTAGTTGTACCCACCCATTGGGGAGGCTCAAAGATGGAGTTCTACCTTTTCCGTTCTGCCCCAAAACATCCTTATCCCTGTCATGGTCATTGCCAGGTTCTCCAGGGGGAGGGTCTGATCCGGAACAAGAGGGGGCTACTAGGTTGAAGATAGGGGCTTGAGTCTTGTCCGCCTGTATGAGTAACAGACCAACTGTTATAACAAACAGCTCCCGAATGTCAGTGGCTGAACCAAGTAGGGGTTCAAGTCGAACTCATCTGATTCAGAGACACTGGGTCCTTCTGCTGTGTGGCCCCACCATCCTGTGGGGGGAGGGAGTCAGCATTCTCTACCGGCGCCTCTTTATCCAAGTTTCTCAGCCTTGGCCCTATTGATATTTGGGCGGATGGCTCTTTGCTCTGGAGGGCTGTCCTGTGCCCGGCGAGATATTTAGCAACATCCCTGGTCTCTACCCAGTAGTTTCAGCAGCACCCCTGCCAGTCCCCCCTTCCCAGTTGTAACCACCGAAAATGGCTGCAAACATTGTCTAACCTCCGCTGGGGAGGGTCCTCATTGCCTTTCTTCTGTCAGCTGGCAGACAGAGGAAGACGGGAGCTTGAAGGCTTGCTTGAGATGTTATTTTTGTGGGGGGGGGGGGGCGGTTTTGAGCCAGAAAATGAACACCATTTCCGCCCAGATTCTATGAGTCATCTTTTGTGTGTGTGTGTGTGTGTGTGTGTGTGTGTGTGTGTGTGTGTGTTAATCCTCACCTAAGGATATTTTTTTAATATATTTTATTGGTTTTTCACAGAGAGGAAGGGAGAGGGATAGAGAGTCAGAAACATCGATGAGAGAGAAACATCCATCAGCTGCCTCCTGCACGCCCCCCACTGGGGATGTGCCCGCAACCAAGGTACATGCCCTTGACCGGAATCGAACCTGGGACCCTTCAGTCCGCAGGCTGACGCTTTATCCACTGAGCCAAACCCGTCAGGGCACCTAAGGATATTTTTTCCATTGCTTTCAGAGATAGTGGAAGGGAAGGAGAGAGAGAGATGAGAGACACATATAGATTGACTGGTTGCCTCCCACATGAGCCCCACAAGGGGTGCAAAGGAGTGAACCAGCAACCCAGGTATATACCCTTGATCAGGAACTGAACTGTGATCTCCCGGTTCATAGGTCAACGCTCAACCACTGAGCCACACCAGTCGGGCAATAAATAAATATATATATTTAAAAAGAACTAGTTGTTTACATGTGCATATGGTTTAACTTTTCCAAGAATCAAGACATCCCCTCCTCTTTTGTCTTCTGTTCTTCAGATGGCCAGGCTCCGTGTGTCTTTCCCTTCATCTACAAGGGGTCTGTTTACTTCTCTTGCACCAAAAAAGGTAGCCTTTCACCTTGGTGTGCAACCAAAGCGGTATATGACAGACACTGGAAGCCATGCTTGGTGGAAGGTGAGTGGAGCCACACTGTCCCATCAGCGCGTTTCTGTAAATCATGGGCTACAAAAGAGACAGTGTGCGTGTATGTATTTTTTTGCAGACGGGTTATCATAGACATGTGTGCATGGAAAATGCTCTGGGAAACTAAACATAATGTTCATGATGGGTGATAATGTTCACCAAATAGTGCTCTCTCAATGGACGGACTGTAACCAGTCGACCATTGTATTCTTTGTCTCTTTCTTAATTTTCTAAATTAATAAGAAAAAGAAAGAAAGGTTCCGTTTATGTTCTTTTTGCTAAGCCTCACCCAAGGATATTTTTTCTATTGGTTTCTAGAGTGTGGAGGGGAGGGATTGGGGCGGGGGTGGGGGAGAGAGAGAAACATGGATGTGTCTTTCTCACATCGGTTGGTTGCCTCCTGCATGCTTCCCATACAGATTACCCACGATGTATCTTCCCCTTCATCTATCGGGGAAAGTCCTACAGCAACTGCATCACGGAAGGCAGCTTCTTTGGAAAGCTGTGGTGCTCAGTCACCTCCAATTATGATGAGATGAAGCAGTGGAAATACTGTGCAATCAATGGTGAGGCACTGGAGCCAGGATGGGGTGCGCGGTGGAGAGGACAGTGGAAGTCAATGGTCCTCATGATGGGATGGTGGCAAGGTGGAGAGCTGAGCACTATTCTAGGAGACAAGGGTCTTCTTTTTTTTAATATATATATGTTTTATTTATTTCAGAGAAGAAGGGAGATGGAGAGAGATAGAAACATCTATGATGAGAGAGAATCATTGATCGGCTGCCTCCTGCATGCCCCACACTGGGGATCGAGCCCGCAACCCAGGTATGTGCCCTGACTGGGAATCGAACCCTGACCTCCTGGTGCATAGGTCGATGCTCAACCACTGAGCCACGCTGGCCAGACACCAAGGGTCTTCTCAGAGAGTACACGGTGACCAGCACAAGGACTCGTCAGACAGGCGCTGGTGAGAAGGAAAGTGGTTTATTCAAGAGCCAGCAACCTGAGAAGATGGAGGACTCTCCTCCCAAGGACCATCCCAACCTCTCAGTGCAGACAGAGGTTTTTACAAGAGAGAGAAAGGGGAAACAGAGCAAAGAGATCCAGGGGCGGGGTGGAGAGTTCTCTGTGGAGGGGACTAAGTTCTCACCAGCACAGTCTATCCTCGTTCCGTCCTTGAAACTGATCGAGTGAAACCCTTCTGGGTTTTTGTCATCCTAGTTTTATGTCATCCTGGTTTTACAGTTGAAGGTCAACAAATTTCCCAGCACTGGGATGACGGAAGGTCAGAGTCTGTTATCTTTTAAAGTTAGGTCCTGAAATTCTTATACCGACACGCTGATTATCTACAACTACATATTAGTCAGAGCCAGCATTTACAGAACAATGTCAAAAGAATGGTGTGGTGGGTTGCAGAGGTTAGAATTTGCTTAAATCACCAAACAGATGCCCAAGAATAGGTCCTGGAAGAAAAGGTACTCTTTAGCTCTGGCTTCCTCCGCTACATCGGGAAAGTTATCAAATCTCTTGGTCCGTTTTTTACCTTCAAAATGAGGACACTAAGGCTGACTTCAAGGTTTTATTTAAAGAGTAGAGTTCATTTTTATAAAAGATGTGTCACTGTGTTTTAAACATACCACATGCCTCAGAAATAGGAGTTTTCCACCTTTCCTATCATCTGAAAAATGGACTTTGAAGTCAGACCTGAGTGAGACTCCTGCTGTTACCACTTACCAGCTGTGTGATCTTGGGCACATTAGATAATACAAATAATAATAATGGTCATAATATAGTGAACCTTTTAGCACTTGAAGGGCAATAGTAAGCATTTGCCGTGTGCCTGGCATCGTTCTAAGAACTTCACATGCAAGAACTCATTTATATGCCACAACAACCCCTATGAGGTTAAAAAATATATATATGACCAGTAGCCCCATTTTTTAAAATATATTGTATTGATTTTTTACAGAGAGGAAGGGAGAGGGATAGAGAGAAACATCGATCAGTTGCCTCCTGCACACCCCCTACTGGGGATGTGCCAGCAACCAAAGTACATGCCCTTGACTGGAATCAAACCTGGGACCTTTCAGTCCGCAGGCTGACGCTCTATCCACTGAGCCAAACCGGTCAGGGCATAGTAGCCCCATTTTATAGATGGGGAAACTGAGGCTCAAAGATGTTCGGTTGTTAAATGGCAAAGCTGTGATTTGATCCCAGGAAGTCTAAGCTTCAGAAATTGTTCTCTTAATCACTTAATCCCCCTTCCTTTCCCTCTCCCTCTCCCTCTCCGTCTAGATCTACCTCTCCTTCTCCTCCTCTCTCTTTCCCTCTGCTTCTAAACCCAGGCCAGGCCTCTTGGTATAATTCTGATTCCCCCATAGAACCCACCAAAGCAGCCTTTTAATTAGGTGATGCTGAGTTTATTGCATAATGTAAGGGAGAACATAACCTTGACAGTGTCTTAATAGCATCTTGGAGGGAGGAGAGCAAAGTCAAGATGTTAGTTAGGTTTTGGGGGTCTTTCAATGTGGGGATGTGATGAGGATTGGGTGTGGGTAATAATATAGTTTAGAACTGATGGTCACGACAAGGTGACGTTTCTGAGAAGGATTCAAAGTATCTTAAAGAGTAAATCATCTTTTAAATTTTTTAAAATTTATTTTTCAATTACAGTTGAAGAGTAAATAGTCCTTTTGACATAATTTATTGGAAAGTTGAAAGGTCTGGTGTTTATTTAAATGGTTTTTCAGGAAATTCTCGGAAGTTACAATATTTGCAACTTTGATGTTCCCGGGCAAGAATTTCTTAGAATAGTAGAGTCCTGTTGATGAAGCCCATGGAACAAGAAAGCCCAGTTAACTGTGTGGGTGTCAATGGTTTGGGGTTCTCACTTATCTGTAAAGCAGAAAGAATAGCATCAGGAGAAGTTGCTTGGGAGTGTCCGCTATTATATTACCTTTCATGAGACAAAGCAAGGCCCATCATTGGTGTGTGATGAATGGAAGTCCTTTTCGTCTTCTTGACCCGTAACCTTTGTACGGTCATTTTCAGAGTTCGGGGGGAATTCCCTCAGCAAGTCCTGCATCTTCCCCTCCATCTACAGAAACTCTGTGATCTCTGAATGCATTGAGAACGAAGACAACAAGCTCTGGTGTCCAACCACAGAGAACATGGACAAGGACGGACTGTGGAGTTTCTGTGCTGACATCAGTAATCTGGGGGTGGGGATCGGGTGGGCGTGGGACACCCCCTCATTTATTTACTCAGCAAATGCTACTCCAGCCCTACTGTGAGCCAGACACTGTGCGAGGCTCTGGGGATACGGTGACCAATGAGGCAGAGTCCTGTTCTCATTGGTTTGATGAACAAGTAGCATCAATACGATTTTAAAGGGGTTTTTTTTGTTTGTTTGTTTGTCTTGTTTTGCTTTGTTAATCCTCACCCAAGGATATTTTTTCTATTGATTTTTTTTTTTTTTTAGAGCAAGTGGAAGGGAGGGAGAGAGTGGGGAGAGAGAGAAACATTGATGTGAGAGACACATCAATAGGTTGCCTCCTACATGCGCCCCGGCCAGGGCCAAATATTGCACCTGCAACCCAGGTACATGCCCTTGACCATGAATTGAACCTGAGAGACCCTTCGGTGCATGGGGCAAACTCTACTCATTGGAGCAACACTGGCCAGGGCAATAATTAAAGGGGTTTTTTT
>NW_005872840.1:25589-40803 GCF_000147115.1 Myotis lucifugus | reverse complement strand
AGTAAAGTAATATTTTATATTTGTAACAAGATGGTTATGAAAACACACCATAGAATTTGGAAGGGTTGAGAATCTCTTCTAACTCTTAATTCACGCACTCATTTATTCATTCATCATATATATATATGATTACCTGTGCTCCAGGCTCTCCAGTTATTGAAGAATTTTTATGTATCAGGTTAAAATTGAACTGGATCTTTAAAAATGATTTTATTCAAGCAAATAGGATTAAAAGAGCCTCTGTTAGCAAAGACTCAGAGAGAAAAAAAATCAGTCATATTCAGAGAAAAGAAAGCAATGCCATTTATCAGGAGGTTATAATAGATAATAAACAACAACAAAACAAACACGGAGCCAGGTGATAAAAGCATAGAAAGAGATAACTTTAATCAGATGTTTCCAATAATAATACAGAACAGGAGCACCATAGCTGCATATCTTGTCCTTTATCTTGACCATGAACAATGAGCATTACAGACTGTGCCATGTGCCACTCAGCCAGGTCCTTTTCATATATTATCCCATAAACACTCACAGCTATGCTATGAAATAAACATAAATCTCACATATAAACAAAACCCAGATGGAATGAGAGAAATACCCAAGCATGTTTGAACTGTGATGTGTTCTAAAAGCTCAAACTCTACTAAACCTGGATTTGACAAAGAAAAACTAGGTAATAACTAAGTCTTATTTTTTGAAAAGTTAGGCTTAGGGAATGAGGCCTCCCACCACTAGAGAAGATCAGACTTTCCCATGACATGATGAGTCAAATTAACAATATTGATGGGCTGTCGCCTTTATGCACAATGAACTGAATGCACTAGATGTTATGCCATAGAGACAGTTCTGGACCATTCAATAGTGGTGTCTATATTTCTTCTGACTGTCTTTCACTCAGAGTGCTGGCTAATATATTTTTTAGGGAATATTGAACATTACGCCAAGGGTACCATTCATTAGAGCCATAATCATCATTATGCAAAACTCTGCTTATAATTTCAGAGACTGTTTCATATGTATTGCCTTTTCACGAAGTCAGTGCTAAAATGCTGCCTGGCCTGCATTAGAACACTGGCAGAGAAACATCACATTTACTGCAGACTTGAGGAAAGCAAAGCACCGTGTCAAAAGTTCAGTGAAAATGATGAGATTTCCTATCGTTTAAAGCTAAAATGGTAGGGAACCTAAAAACAGAGAATAGTTATATACGATGATAGTCACCAGTGCTATAATATACCAAATTCTCATCCCTGCTGTTTTCAAAACCAGTTGAAAGACATGGACTGTTAGAGATCCGAACGTGTACACATGAAGCCTTGGAGAATGTGACCAACAGATTGCACCGGCACACAGAAATTCACATGGACCTCCTCTACATCAACCCACAGATGTGTCTAGAGAGACATACGATTCAAAATGTATTATGGCTTTTCCACTCTCTTCATAAACCCTTCCTCTCTTTACAATCCAGTCCCATATATAATTTCAACAAAATAATATTAACCTCAGCCCTCTGAAAAACAAAACTCTTAAATTAAAGAAGGAACCTTAAGGTCTTCATGAACATTTTGAAATGTTTGGGTTCTAAGTTTGGATCTCAATGACATACCAAAGATCTTTCAAAAATGTATCCCAAGACTTAAAGAGAAATTATAACAATCTTCTGTGTGTACCCACTACATAAAACAGCTTGCTCAAGATGAAGGCTCTATAATTGCTTTAACAATTAAAAACATGCAAATACCAAGCTGCTGAAAGAAGATTATCTCTAAGTCCAGTAATTTACTGTTCTACTTAGCAGTTGGGCTGCTTAAGGGCATCTCACAAGAACATACATTGTTTGGTGTAATGGTAGTGACATTTTTTAGCCATTATTATTGGTGTAGATAAAAGTCAACCAAATGTATTATGTCGAACACTAAGGTGGTGTTGGCCTGAATTTTAAAAGCATATTTAAACAAGAACTGGTGAAATGATCATAAAGGAATTCAATCTTGCTCCTTGTTTTAATAGCATTGCATTTGAATTAACAAGCCAAGCTTAACATTTCACAGGTACTAACCTGTGAGTTTATTTCCCATTGATGGCTAATATAAAATGTTTTCATTTCACAGTTATTGAACATCTATATTATTATACTATATGCTAAGCTTTTACATTATATGAAAAATAAATTTTAACACAACATTGTCAGTAATTCTCTGAGTTCATGCTGGAAATATTTTATAAAACTTGATGGTTTTTTCTATCATCTTTGTTAATGTCAAAATCTTGGGACTTACTGTCTAATGGAGCTGTGCATTAACACAATAAAAGTCTTGGATATAACTGTGCTTATTGTTATATCATCTAAGGGATGCCAGGAATATAATCAATGTCTCTTAATCAAAAGGTAGAATAATAATAGCAAACATCTATTAAGATATTGCTGTAAGTCAGACACTATATTGAGCACTTCAAGTTAATTGCCTCACTTGAACCTGGACACAACCATGAGGTGGTACTGTTATTATCCTTACTTTACAGATGAGTTACCTTAAATTCAGAGATATTACATATATTGTAAATAGTCACAAGGTGCTAAATAGAGAAACCTACTCCAAAGTTAACCCAATTACACCTTGTCAAAGGTACTGCACATATTCATTTATTCAATAAATATAATTGAATAAATTCTGTATTCTGCACAAAACCTTCGCTGTCACTGCACCAGTGAACTTTTGGTGCACTGGACGATGTTCAACCAACTGAGCCACACCAGCTGGGGTTCAAACACCATTTTAAACAAGACAAACAGTTTCTGCTCACACAAAACTCAAGGTCTATGGGGAAAGAGATTGATAACCAGGCAATGTCAATACAAACCATGTGTTCATTTGTGGTGCTTGTGCCTGAATTGGTTGCTACAGGGATCATTGATTTCTCTATTAATTTTTACAACCATGATCTGGTTCTGTCACATGATTCCTGAACAAAGGGGGTTATACATAATTAATGTTGATTTGCTTTATTGGAAGTATGCAAAGAATAATTTTGTTGGTTGGTAGGTTGGTTTTATTCTAAGTATGATTAGTTCAAGTCAAAGATCAGGAATAAGAAATTGCTCTCCATTGTCTCCAATAAAACATTTAAGAAGTCAGAGATTTGAGTATTTATTCCCTCTCTCTGCCAGCATGCCAGATCTCCCTGATTCTGGTTCCCTATAAGTGTGTGTCCTCCATAAGCATCACTGTATGTGCCCAAATGTTCTCTCATCTCCCTCCACCCCATCAACCCTCTGTGTATTTCATTCTATTGGAATTATATTCAGTAACTATCAGTTACTTCACCAGGACAACACATTAACAATTTATCACAGACATCCATGGCTACAATGCCAAGAACAAGAAACATTAATTCTAGCTAAGGAGACAACTTGGAACATAATTTGAAGCAAAAAGACCTGTTAGTAACCCTCAAATCAACTTCTTGGAATGTAAGCAGTGGTATGCTAGAGGCAACTCATCTCAACTCATGAGAGCCAGCCCTTAAATTTTCAGGAATGTTAGGAGCCTAAAACATAGGCATTATTAAAAGTAATTGTATCCCAGTTGGTGTGACTCAGTGGTTGAGCTTTGACCTATGAATCAGGAGGTCAGGGTTCTAGTCCCAGTCAGGGCACATGCCTGGGTTGCAGGCTCAATCCCCAGTGTGGGCGTGCAGGAGGCAGCCAGTCAATGATTCTCTCTTATTGATGTCTCTCTCTCTCTCTCTCTCTCTCTCTCTCTCTCTCTCTCTTTCTTTCTCTCTTTCTCCCCCTCCCTATCTCTCTGAAATCAATAAAAATATATTTTT
The DNA here is from genome assembly GCF_000147115.1 of Myotis lucifugus. Taxonomy (NCBI): domain Eukaryota; kingdom Metazoa; phylum Chordata; class Mammalia; order Chiroptera; family Vespertilionidae; genus Myotis; species Myotis lucifugus. Next base: position 36,966 of record NW_005872840.1, on the reverse strand, counting down.
AAAAAATAAAAATCAATAATTTTTAAAAGTAACTATAAGTAAATTACATAAATTCAGAATTGTGTAATTAAAAATTAAGTTAATAAATATTCAAAACTGAGACTTTCTAATTATTTTACTATTATGTCTGCAACCAGAAACGTATACATTCTATTTATATAAGCTACCCATATTAAATTTGTAAATGTTAAATGCAGCTTGTTACTCTAACCTGATTTTTTATCTCGAAACTAGAGCTTGCAGCACCTTGCATCTCCTCCTTTGATTCTTATGTATAAAATAAGGTGCAAAATGCCATTCTCTAGAGTAGTTTCTCAATTCGTTGAGATTATCTTTCCTGGTAATTGCTGTCAGCTTGCCTCAAATAAACTCATAAAAATTCTCTACAGCTTTGGACGTTTCTTATGTTGACACTACAAAGAACACGGTAGGTAGGACACTTGCTTTCATTTAGACTGTACAAAATTTTTTTGAGCCTGCATAGTAGCAAGCATCGATGAGTCTGCTTTACTTTGTGTATCATAGTCAATATTCAAATAAAAAGTTTTATTTTAAATATATTTTTATTGATTTCAGAGAGGAAGGGGCAGAGAGAGATAGAAACATCAATAATGAGAGGGAATAATTGATCAGCTGCCTCCTGCACGCCCTACTGGGGATGAGCCCACAACCTGGGCATGTGCCCTTGACCAGAATCAAACCTGGGACTCTCAGGTCTGCAGGCCGATGCTCTATCCACTGAGCCAAACCAGCTAGGGCTAAAATAAAAAGTTGTATGAGGTTGATATCATTATTTCCATTTTAACTGAAGTAACTAAGAATTGGTGTTCTGGTTCACATGGCTACAAAGGAGCAGGACCAAGATTCCCACTGGCAGCACCAGGTAACATGCAGAAGCTTTGGTGCTAAAAGAACCTGATAGCAGGAGCATATAGGACCAGCAACATTGTTTTAATTTCTAGAAAGTATTGGAAGCCATTTTTTAGTAGGGTGGTTTCTCTTGATTTTTCCTGGTTTACATTTCCCATGTTAACATAATATCATCAAAAACACTAATCTGCATTTCTAAAAACTTTAAAGCTTTTAAGGGCACAGAGATCACAAAAATATGTTTTATAGCTGGATAAAAAGGGTATACACATAAAAAAATTGTGTAAGAAAAAATAGAAAATGTCTCAACTGAGTAGTAGAGAAGATACACGCTACAAGAAACACAAGGCAATGAAGCATGGCAGTGGAAGAGACCGGACACACATTGAGTCTGAAGAATGTGTAAAAGCGACATGATGGAGAAGAGGGAAGAGAACATGTACAAAAATTATAAAAGAAAGCAGTAATGTTAACTTGGGATAAACTCATGCTTAAATGAAAAATTTACTTTTAGCCATAAAACTAATGAACCACATCTTATAGCAGTGATTCTCAACCTTCTGGCCCTTTAAATACAGTTCCTCATGTTGTGACCCAACCATAAAATTATTTTTGTTGCTACTTCATAACTGTAATATTGCTACTGTTATGAATCATAATGTAAATAGCTGATATGCAGGATGGTCTTAGGTGACCCCTGTGAAAGGGTCGTTCGACCGCCAAAGGGATCATGACCCACAGGTTGAGAACCACTGATCTTATAGGAATACCAAAGAAAGGAAACAATGATAGATTTTTTTTCCTTTTTGTGGTCTCCCTACCTTAACTATCCTCGAGTATAACAAGATCTAGATCAAGTAAAAGGCAGGGGTGAGGGAACAACCAGAGGAAGAAAAATGGCATAGAAAAGATGGAGAACAGAAATAGATGAAGGCAGAGTCAAAAGCCAAAAGTGCAGTGTGCTGACTGACAAATGAGGTAGCAAAAGCAGAAAAAGAAAAATCTCCCATTATATAGCCTCTTTCCAACCCTGCTTGCTCTCTTGGCTTAGTGGGAAAAAAAAGTATGAATGGATTTTCAAAACCCTGAGCAAGGTGCCCCCATTGAATGCCTATCTGAATGTCCATTTGTCTCTAGTGGAAGACCCATCATTCGTCTTGAAATTGGGGTTATCAGACTGCTGAGAGCCGGAGGGATAATCAGGCCATCTGAAGCTCAGGATGCCCAGGAGGAAGAGGAAAGGGAAGACCAGTTCACATGACAGACAGGTTAAAGCAAGGCAGTATAATTTCATGTCAAAGCCCCACAACGTCTCATGTCTGCTTCACCCTCAACTGGCCTGGCAATCACTCCTGTCCCTCTGAGCAAGAACACATGTTTGACCTACAAAGAGAATTCAGCTCTTCCACTCTCAGTTTAGTTTCCTTCTCTTGTGTCCCCGCACTCTCAACTTACAATATTTCTTATTCATTTTTAAACCTTACTACCATTTGAAATTGTCAAGGAGACTTAGTTAAAATTACCAAACTTGAAATACTTAATATTAGGGGGTAGGAGTGGCAGGGGAGAGGTCATGGGGGGGGGGGGGGAGACATATGTAATACTTTAAACAATAAAGAATTTAAATTAAAAAATAGAGAAATATTTAATATTTCTCTCTTTTTTTAAAATCGAATGTCAAGTTCAGACTTGTAGTACCCCAAAGGAGAGTTTTATTTACTTTTATTCTGACCATTAACAAACTCTGTTAAACTCATTCATTCTGGGGAATAGATGTCTTTCCTCCTCAAAACCTCAAACAATCCAAGTCATGAAAATAAAAGAGAATTAGGCTAAAGTGGGGAGTTTAATGCTGGAGAGAAGTCTGGCAGACATGTGACAAGATTGATCCAATTCCTGCAAATGAAAGGGAATGAAAGGAAGACTCAAATAACCCGGAGAGGGCAAAGCCAGAGGGCCCCCAGAAAAGACCTGATGTGCACGGAAAAGATCATCAATCCCGAGCAGTGATAAGAGATTACAGACCTTTTTTAAAAAATCACCAGGGCTGTTTGTTCCAAGTACTCATTTGTGTTTAACTTTCCATGCATCTGCATAATGTGCTGATAAACCCCTGAGTCCAAGTATGAAATATCAACTCAAGCACATTAATTAGTGCGGCTGGCTAGAGCTGAATCCAAAACCAATATGATTAGCTCTCAATTACCTGCTTTATTGGAGAGAAACAGCACTGTGGGGAATAATCCCCTAAGCATTTCTTCTTGGCTCTGGCAGGCTTTATATGCTGGATTTTTCATTGGGTGATTTCTTGTTTGTTTTTAACAGTGTTTTCAGCCAGTTATTTTCCTTAAGCATGACGAAGTAATTCAAATTCTCAAAGCACAAGTGAGCTGGCTGCTGGCAGGCACACGGAAGCAGGGCCATGCTTAGAACTGGGTGGGGAGAACGTTGGATCAGAAACTCCTTTCTGGTGCTGCCTTCTCCAGCTCATGAAGCTGAACCCCCAGGCCCCCTAAGAAACATAGTGTTACTTCCAGGACTTTCAAAGTCTCTGTAGGGTGACTGAGAACTAACTGCTGTCCAATCCAGTGATTCCCAACCACTATGAACTGTCAAGGCAAACATTTTATGATTCTAGTCACTCTAGACGACTTATTGTTTTAGTAAATATGTGTGGTAGTTCAGATCTTCTTTCAAAATCCTCTCGGATCTTTCCAATCTCTGGAGAATCCTGATAGAATATGGTATATATTAGAATTTCCACTGGGAAAGCCTAATTGAGTCCAGATGTCTTTACAATACATGAATCCTTGGCCTCGATACTATGGAAAGCCACCTAGCTCCTATCTGTGAGTCCGGTGTATTTTTCCTGAGCACAATGCAAGGGTGATTTCTTTCCCAGGTTCTTGTCCAGGTGGGTTTGAAGAATGAAGCCACGGTGAAAAGGTGGTATATGAAATTTATTCGAAACAAGTACAGACTCCCATGTAAGAAGGGGGTCCCAAAAGGGGGTAACCCACTAAGCTCCTTTTCCCTAAGGTTTATAAAGGCTGCAGTTCTTTGTTTCTGATGCTGCCTTCCAATTGGTAGAATATCAACTTCAAAGCTCAAACCCCATGTGGTGTCCCCCTCTCCCTCTCCCCTTCAGTGGTAGAATTCTCTATCTCCTATGAAAACATGTTTTCTTCTTTCTCCCATTTGTGGGCATTTCTCTATCCCCTGTGAAAGTTTGTTTTCTTTTTCTCCCCGTACCCGGTGGCTTTCCCCATCTTCTGTGAATGGATGTCTTCCTCTCCCCTTACCCTGTGGCACCTCTGTTTTTCTCTGTGAATGTATGTCTTTTGGTGGCTCCAAGCCCCCACCTTTGCAGTCCTCCCCCATGGACCCTCTATATTCCTAAAACTCCCTAAACCTGCCTATTTTACCCCCAAAACTCCTTTCATCTAGTTCTGTAAAGAATCACTAACCTGATTTATGATGATAAATGGTCCTTTCCATGTAAAATATCAACATTTTAATATCTTAATATTAAACTTACACAGACCCAGCCTTAACCAAAAGGGTGATAGGTTATATAACCTTATCCTATCTAATAAAGAGGGAATATGCTAATTGACCCTCACACCATTGGAAAGATGGCAGCACCCACAGCCAATAAGGAGGGAATATGCTAATTGACTGCCCCACCCTCAAAGATTTCAGTGCCCACAGCCAATAAGGATGGAATATGCTAATTGAATGCCCCACTGGCAGTGGCAGCAGCAGAGGTGTGACGGGGCGTCGCCTTCCCCTGATCACCGGGTCGTCTCCTGCCCCTGAGGGCTCCCAGACTGTGAGAGAGGGCAGGCCGGGCTGAGGGACCACCCCCTCCAGTGCATGAATTTTCATGCACTGGGCCTCTAATAGAGGAGATAATAGAAGATAATATAGGAGGATAAAATAGTTTTCTTAAATTAACATTAATTTCTATGTCTGTGGTACTCAGAAAACTCTACATGTAGCTTCCCATTCCATCCAGGTGGTAATCCAGGTGAGGGAAGAAAGGGGAAATGGCCTGGACTGGATATATAGGTCTTCATTTCTGAACCAAGGACCAAAAGTGATGTTCAACAAAGGGTGGAAGAGCCAGGTGATAAATATAATGAATCTTTCTAGGGCACTGGTCGGCAAACTTCGGCTCGTGAGCCACATGCAGCTCTTTGGCCCCTTGAGTGTGGCTCTTCCACAAAATACCGACTTCTGCACATGGGCCACGAAGTTTCAATTTCACTGTACATGCGCGCCCGCACGTGGTATTTTGTGGAAGAGCCACACTCAAGGGGCCAAGGAGCCGCATGTGGCTCACGAGCCAGTTTGCCAACCACTGTTCTAGGGGACTGTTGTTTTTTGAAGATTTTAGAGGTGAAGTCATTGGCAATTGGTAAGTCCTTTAAAGTATTTTTCATATGTTAAAACAAACACAAATGTGAAAGGTAAGCTTTACAGTTGAAACACAAATGTAAAAATGACTTTGCCCAGCTTTGCAAACTTAGTGGCTTCCTGATATTCAAAGGCTAATGGCCAAGTGCTTAACATGAGTGAAACTGCCGTGAAGGCCCCACATGCCTCTTCATCAGCCCCTGACTCTTCCTCATGCTTATTCCTATTCCTCAATTCCTTAGGCCTTTAAGCAAGCTGTTTCTCTTGCCTGGAATTATCTCTAGCTTCATAGTAAACTCATTCATATCATTAAATCTCAGGTTAAATGCCGCCTAGCCAAACATTTGAGATAGTGTGTCATCCAAGGCTAAGTTAGATATTTCTGTTATGTCTGTCAGAGTATTCCTCATACTTCATAATATTTCTTACTTCATAATATTTAGTCAAGTTAGTAATATTACGGATAATAATACATTTGCAATCTCCTTTCATTTAGCCTTTTGTTTGTCAATTTTTGCCTTTTTTATATACCTAGGTATTTTAGATTGAATTCACATTTATGAGAAAATATACAGGTAATTTAAAGATCTGGGTAATGTCATTTTCCTCCAGCAAGTATTTCCTTTTGTTGCAATGGGCATTTTAAAGAGAGCAGATCACCTAGTCCAATCAAAAAGTAGCTGATTCAAGTTTAGGCTTCAGTCTTTTCGAGGTCTGGCATATTTCTGGTTTGTCCCTATGTTTATTCCTTCTCCTATTTATAGTACCCCAGGGATCCTAACTAAAAGCCTGGGAGTTTCCTAGAACTCTTTTTTTATAGTGGGCCCTGAGCACAAGTTTTATCTCTCTTCCCTCATGAGACTTTTGGAAGATCTGCTCAGTATCTCAGCTTATCAGTCATCTCTTTTCATTCAGCCTCTTAGGAAAAAGGAAGTATCAAATATTGGGCCCCTCTTTTGGCTTGATATTCCTCAAAGACCTTGATTCCTCAAGCACTCTTTCTTGATTGCTCTCTGATACCTTCAGATATGTGTTTTCATATATTCTTTAGTCACTCTAGGTCTAGTTGTTCCCAACAAGTTGGTGTGGTATAACATCGGCACTATGCTCTTTAATACTCTCTCAGGAGAAGTGGTTTTATTATGTTGTCTTTCCACCTAAGTTCCAAATCTTGTATTTAAGTTCCTCAGTATACATTTTGGTTTTTATGAGCTTATTAATACAATAATCCATTAATATTTAACAAGGATGAATAAGATATCTTATGTACTCTTAAATATATTTTACAGACCTGATTACAAATTGGCAATAACCACAATGACATATTATGGTTATCACACTCATTATATAACAGATCTTAGTCCTTTTTTGACGCAAAACAACTCATCTCTCCAAAACTTAGCAACAAAATCCAACAATAATCATTTGTTTTTATCTACCATCTAAAATAATATGGGTTGCCGGAACCGGTTTGGCTCAGTGGATAGAGCGTCGGCCTGCGGACTGAAAGGTCCCAGGTTCGATTCCGGTCGAGGGCATGTACCTGGGTTGCGGGCACATCCCCGGTGGGGGATGTGCAGGAGGCAGCTAATCGATGTTTCTCTCTCATCGATGTTTCTGACTCTCTATCTCTCTCCCTTCCTCTCTGTAAAAAATCAATAAAATATATTTTAAAAAAAAAATAAATAAAATAATATGGGTAGAGTGCAAGAACAGCTTTTCCTACTTCCCATGGCATCATCTGGGGCAGCTCAAAGACTGTGGGAGGCTCTGCCATAGCATAACTGGTAGTTGTTACTGACTGATACAGTTGGAGCGGTTGGCTAGGACACATGTATACATCGTCCCCATATGGCTGACTGGCTTCCTTACAGCATGGTGGCTAAGATTCTAGAGAAAGCAGCTCAAGAGGACCAGGTGGGAACTATATTGTCTTGTACAACCCAGTCTTAAATGTCACATAGCAGCATTATTGCCATTGCATAAGTCTGCCCTGATTAAAGGGAAAATATCATAGATTTCAACCCCCCTGGAAGATTATCAAAATCATATTGTAAGAGGTGTATGGGGGAATAAGAAATATTGCTGTTCCCATTTTTGAAAAACACAATCTGATACAGATTTTTTCTTGAAAATCTATGAACAGGGCAACTTTCTGAAAATATAATTGAAGAGTAATAATGTTAACTTTTTAAAGACTGATCAAAATCTTTATTTATTGCTTAAATTATTTCTGTACAGCAAACTAATACCTACTTTACCTAAATTATAGAAATGGGAATTCCTTATCTTTAACCTGATTAAAACTTACAAATATGTTCCTTATCCCTAAGAAGCTGTTATGTATTTTAATATTCTAATTTTAGTCATACATTAATAATGTTCTTTTTAACAATTTTAAGTGATATAAATTATTTTGATCATCCTATCATTGGCACTGAGTGTCAAGTGCTAATCTGCTTCAGTTATTTTGTGTGATTTGGAATTTTCTGAGTGTATCTACCATTCTCAGAGTCTGAGATGTACATAATAAGATGTGCCCTGGTATTCCTTCAAGTTCAAAAATATCATCTGGCCAATAGTTACTTTTTTATAGGCTCCTGAAATTCCTTCAAAAAGGAAGAGGGACATTTAAGATGAGGGAATTTTCTCTCACATCTAAATATAGTATTGTTAGACCACTGCACAAATGGATCAACACACTCTTCAGACTGTGGCATATTGTGATTTCCTTTCACAAGATGAAGAAGGTCTAACTAAAGGAGGTTGTCTTGTTTTTTTCCGTCACCATGTATTCTCTAATTCTAAGGCCCAGGGTTGTGCTGAGGAATGCAGTCATCTCTCCATTTCCTGATTGATGTGATGTGAAACTGGTACTGTATGATCTCCTGCCCTCTCTCCCACCTCTAGTGGTTGCATTAGCTGCACTGTTGAAAAGGCTTCAACTATCATAAGAATTACCAGTTAGGAAATGAATGCTGATTGGTGGTAGCAGAGTATGCTGAGGTAACTAGTAAAGATCTGTATGTTAAGTGGAGGTAAAAATAGAAAAACCTTTAGAACATGATGAAAATAGTAAATTTCCGGTATAAATGGGAATAGGAAAGGAATGCCACCTCAATAGATTAGAGGTTTGCCGGAAACACTTTTGAGTAATTGAGTGCACAAGAAACATCGTTGGCCTTGGCAGGTGTTTCTCAGTAGTTAGAGCTTCAGTCTGCAGATGGAAGGGGCATGTGTTCGATTCCCAATCAACAGCACATACCTTTGTTTGCAGGTTCAATCCCCACCCCCATTGGGGTAGGTGTGGGAGGCAACCAGTCAATGTGTCTCTTTCACATCTATGTTCCTCTCTCTATCTTTCCTCCTCCTCTTCCCTTCCTTCCACTCTCTTTCTAAAGATCAGTGGAAAAAATATCCTCGGTGAGAATTAAAAGAAAATAAACATCTTTGAAGCTAGAATTTAATGAAATTACAGTGAAAGAAAAACAAATCTGCCAATTACCATAAACTATATAGCCTAAATCCTCTGTCTCTATTTATAAATAAAAGCTGCACCCAGAGTAATTAAAAAGTGCAAGTAATTCATGAGTCAAAGTAGAAAGTATGATTGCAATTACAGGTTAAAAAAAATGTACCTACAGACCCTGGCCAGTGTGCTCAGTGGTTGCAGTTTTGTCCCATGCACTGAAGGGTCATAGGTTCAATTCTTAGTGGGGGCACTTATGGGAGGAAACTGGTGAATATTTATTTCTCACATCAACGTTTCTCTTGCTCTCTTTCCCTCTCCTTTACACTCTCTCTAAAATTTTTTATTGATTTCAAAGAGGAAGGGAGAGGGAGGAACGATAGAAATATCAATGATGAGAGGGAATCATCAATTGGCTGCCTCCTGTACACCCCCTACTGGGGATGAAGCCTGCAACCCAGGCATGTGCCCTGACTGGGAACTGAACCAGACCTCGTGGTTCATAGGTCACTCTCACCACTGACCCACACCAGCCTTGTATCCCTTACTTCTTTTAAAAGCAACCAAATATAAACATGTTTTCTAACCTGCACTTTAAATAATATGATTTCAACTTCACTATAAGCTGAAATCCTCTAAGTTGAAAGCTTTTCCTGATTTTTTCCCATCAGTTTTGTACAACAGATGCAGATACCCCATGTAGGAAACACAGAAGACAAGGGTTGGTGAGGAATTTCCTGGTCTAGCCGACAACATATAGACATGCCAGTTTGCACCTTTTATAAATTGCAATCCATGTGCCTCTAGCTTACCATGCCTCACATAATTCTCTGAAATCTGTTACACTTCAAACATCTGTTCTCACTTATGGAGAGGATAATTTGAGATGGCAAGGATCCGTTGCTTCTTTCCTGCATATAGTTCCTTACTCACAGGCATGGTGGCATTTACTTCAAAGTGATTACAATACAGAACTTTTAAGAAATTAAGCATTCAACTTAAATTAAAAGAAAGATTTTTAGTTACAGAACATTCCCTGACCCTAGGCCTAGAGAGCGTTCAGTTATTATAATTTCTACATAGCTGTTTTCAATTATTTTTCATTTATCAGTATTGTTTTCTCCTGCAACAAGTAAATAAACAAGAATCTGTTGTCATCTTGACCTCAATAATGTTGTCTCCCTTAATTAAGCAACTCTGTTTAGTTGTTAAATTGCCAGACTGAGATTTTTCTTAATCTCAGTGGTATTTTCAGAAGGACTTTGCAATACTTTTTTTTAACCTACATTATTTTATCTCTCTATTTAGTGCCACCCTAAACTTATACCTATGCTTTTCTAAAAATGAGAAATATACAACTGAAAAGGAAATTTAAAATACCTGAGGGCTTTCAGACTCAAATGCCTTAAAAGCTAAATAGAAAATATAATGTGTTAAGAGCAAGGTAAAAGATTAACAGGCCTATGAAAACTTGAAGAATAAGATTAAAATAACAGGCCTGTGAAAAATTAAAGATCAGGATTTTCATAAAACATTAAAAAGTTAAACACTAGTCTGATTCCCCCCCCCCCAAAAAAAAAATCCACATTTGCTAGCTAGATTAATTCCAAAGTTAGTAAATTTTAATTTAATATAAGCTCTCATTGTACAGCTGGGGAAAGAAATACCCAATAATAAGTGACAAAACTACCATGAATTTAGTAAAATGTCTATAAAACATGAAAGATTAATTAAGTGATTTTTTTTAAGCCAGCAAGACCTGTACTGCCTGGCCCCTTTCTAACTCTCAGCCTCCTCTCCAACCATGTACGGACTCCCCACCCTTCATCTCACTTTGCCCTTTGTCCAGCCCCATATTCTGTTCCTCATATTCTGCCTCTGGACCTTCCTCAGTGTGTCTTAGGTGATGTCATTTTGTTTTTTGTTTTTTTAATCTTCTAAGTTACTTGACTTTGTAAAATATTGTCTATTCTGATCTGATTTCATTGATAGTACAAATTTTTCACCTCATCTGCCATCTGTACCCTTTGAAACATTACTTTCAGGACCTCTTAAAAACACAGCAGTCTGTTTCCCCACTCCTTGAATTTGGACTGACATGGTGACTTTTTCCAGCCAACAGGATGCTAATATATGTGACTCAGGCTCAGGTTTAATAAAAGTTCCCATGTATTTCTGCTCATTCTTGCCCTCTGCTGGTATTATGAGAACATGTCCAGGCCAGATGAAGACATACGACATTTCAGTTTTCCCAGGTGAAACCATCTTAGTACAGCTCTCAGCTAACTGACATGTGAACAAGTCCAGCCAACTTTACCAGCTCTGCCTGGCACAAGCACACAGGCTGCAGATGCATGATCGAGCAAAGACCAGATCCCAGTGAGGAGAATAGGTCAGGTGACCCCCACAGACTCAGGAGCTAAGTGATTGCTGCATGTCACTTGTTTGTTACTCAGCATTATTGTGTAAACAGATAACTGATGCACGCACTTCATAATTTCCAAACACTCCATCCGTGACTACCTTCAGTTGAGTCATGTTGACAGAGGGACATGCAGGTAGGTCTGGGGCCAGTGAGATACAGGTGTAGCGTAGACAGCCAGGTGGTCACTTCTTAGG
>NW_005872840.1:21810-24673 GCF_000147115.1 Myotis lucifugus | reverse complement strand
ACGCAGGAGCTGCCCCCAGCCTACAGGCCCTGATCATAGCCAGGCCCCCAGGCTGGGACAGGGAACCGGGGGTGGGTGGCGGTGGACACGGCCCCTTTCCCAGGGGGGCCGAGGGCCAGCTTCCTCCTCGGGGCCAGTGGCCAACCTCCCAGGTCCCTCCCACCAGCCCTACCCCCGGCCAGCTGGACCTGATCGGCCTGCCGCCCACCCACCATGGTGGCAGTTGACCCCTCCCCCCAGCTGGCAGGTTCCGATGGGGCCTGGGCCCAGGCTGGGATGAGGAACTGGGGGTGGGTGGCAGTGGACATGGGCGGCAAGGGAAGGAGGAAGCGGGGAGGTGGGGACGCAGGGAACCTGATCAGCCCTGATTGCCGGCCAGGCCTAAGGACCCCACCTGTTCACAAATTTCATGCACCGGACCTCTAGTAAACAATAAAAATGTATCCCAAATATTGCATGGGACATACTTATACTAAAAAGTTACATTGCTCATCTGACATCCCAATTTAATTGGGTATGCTGTATTTTTTAAAGCTAAATCTGGCACCCCTAACCTGGGGTCCTCCTAGATGGTGTTCAAGTAGAAGCCTACTTGATGTCGCATGAACACACTTTTTTTTTTTTAATATATTTTATTGAATTTTTATAGAGAGGAAGGGAGAGAGATAGAGAGTTAGAAACATCGATGAGAGAGAAACATCGATCAGCTTCCCCCCGCACATCCCCCACTGGGGATGTGCCCGAAACCCAGGTACATGCCCTTGACCGGAATCGAACCCGGGACCCCTCAGTCCGCAGGCCGACGCTCCATCCACTGAGCCAAACCGGCTTCGGCTGAACACACTTCTTAACTGTTTCTTCCAGAACACAGCAGAGGCCAAGTTTCCCTCTGTAATGTCAGTGGATACTTTAATCCACTACAAATGAGGGAGTCAGCTAACCAGTTATCTGAACTCCTACTGTGAGTTGTGTATCACCTGTACTTAGAAGCTATGATGCTTTCTTTCCTGTTGGTTGTAGGGAGAACCATCCTTTGACACTGTCACTATTCATCAGGCAGACAGGCCAGCAGCTGTGTGCGCCCAGGCAGACAGGCACAGGCTGTGTGTGCCCTGAGATTCTTCTTGGTTTGCAACCAAATTTCTGAGAGCTGCCTCCAGATTGGAGCTGGGTATTTAAATCCAGAGGGAAGCTGGTGATTTATAAAGTCCACCAGCACCTGTTTTAGGCGGAATTAAACAGAACTTAACAGAACTAGCTGGAGGTCGGCCATCTGAAGCAAGGGCAATGATGAAACATATACAAGAGACACGTGGGTACCCCTTTGAGATGCTTCAGTCCTTCAAGCACCACAAAACAATCTAGAACTATAATTCAATTTCTAAAAATGTGGATTCTGATGTCAGACAGACCTGGATTCAAATCCTGCCTCGGTTACTTACCAGTTATATGATTATGTGCAAGTTTATTAATCTCCCAAATGTTAATGGCCTCATCTACAAAATGTGGAAATACTTTCATTGAACTGTTAACTAAGATAATACATATAACATAATTCACAACTCAAACAATGCTCATCATATTGTAAATGTTCATAAATTAGTTAAAAATAAAAACAAAACAGAAGAGAAAGAGGGAGAGAATATTAAGATTCTAATATTGTGGTCCTGGATTGCATTAATGTAGACTTCATTTTTGTGTGTGTGCAAAAATAACCCTCTTATGTCAGTAAGTCATCTCAAAACTATTTTCTCCATTGTGTTTTCTTCTCTAAAAGTGTCTTATTTTATTTTAAATACTTAGTAAATATTCAAGAAATGTTCACTAAATGCCATTTTTGTGCATAAGACATTTAAAAGGGACAAAATGAATAATTCATGGTAACTACTTCTGAAGGGCTCACAGGCCTTTGGGGGACACAGATGGGTGCACAGATCATAGGTCCTTGGTGCTATTGGCCCCTCAGAACCTTGGTGGGTAACCATAGTTGCCACCCCTGCAAGAGTCCTGATGCTAACACTTGGCATGGCATAGGACATTTCTGAACATGCTAGGGTCATACATCCAAGTGCCCATCTAAACCAAACAGCTTGCAAGATATCAGTGACTGCAAATATTCAATAAATATTTTCATTATCATAAATTTGTACATAATAAACTAAGGAGAAAATTTGTATAAGTGAAAGTTTTCTCAGAGGAGACAAAATTGGAAGAATGCAGAAAAATGGCTTACTTATTGGAAAGCACAAAGTAAATATAAGATTATATATTGTAATCGTAAGAAAGGCATACACAGAAATATTTAAATCCATATTAAACTCTCTGCCTTCAAGTCATCCCTCAACAAGCATTGTTGAGAGAACAACATTGATAAAGGTCTGTGCATTTGTTTGAGAAAGCATTTAAATTCGATGAGTGTAAACATAATAGAATTCTTATTATCTCTTCTTTACCTTCTCTACCCATCCTTTTGGAGACATGCTTATGAATTTCAGCTTCATTTGTCAGCTAATGAAATCCTCTATTCAATATTTTTGTAATGACAAATTCTTTCTACTCCCTTGAGGGGAAAAATAAAGTAAAATACATTCCAAAAATATGTTGACTGTCAGTTATGTACTAAGAAAGGGCTGATTAATCCCCATGGACTTCATAGTGGACAATTACCTCATTTAATGTGTTTAGCTACAGTGCTGGAGGAACTGGAAAACAGCACTCTGGGTGCCTCATGGCTGTTACATGAAATTATTACTGGCCTGAGGTATTGAAGGTAATCAGATACACTGGGTCTCCTCAGACCTCAGAGAGGAGGGAAGGGGCAAGAGTGATTATCTTTCTATAATAACAACAGCTATTACATCTT
>NW_005872840.1:18227-21557 GCF_000147115.1 Myotis lucifugus | reverse complement strand
CATGCCCAAGTTGTGGGTTTGATCCCCCATAGGGGTTGTGCAGGAGGCAGTGGATGGATGTTGCACTATGACATCTTTCTCTCTTTCTCTCTCCCTCTCCCTTCCACTCTCTCTAAAATCAATAAACTATTTTTTTTAAATGGACATACCTGTGCTCTAAGAGACATACATATGAATAATTATTCACAATATCCTCACATTGGGGAAAAAATAGACTAGATAAATTATAATTATAATTTGGAATGCTAAACTTCAACTAAAAGGAATAACTTTTTATAACATGTACAACAATGTAGATAATATCCCAAATATACAATTTTGACTAAAATATATCAGACACTAAAGAATATATTCCATAGGTCCAGGATTTCTCTCAAGATGGCAGCATAGGTAAATGCAGTATTTGAATCAACCCACAGCCACATCAAAATAAAAACTACAGAGTAACTGTCATTCAAAACTGCCTAAAATCTAGCTGAACAGAAGTCCTACAACTAAGGATATAAAGAAGCTACATCGAGACTGGTAGGAGGGGTGGAGAAATGGAACAGGTTGGTCCCATACCCATGTGTGACAGATAATACTCAGGAAGGATAGCTCAACTGCAGAGGTCCCCTGTGAAAAGTGAGGGGTCCCAGACCCATTCTAGGCCCCCCAGCCCAGGATTCCAGTGTCAGGAAGAGAAGTCCCCATAACTTATGCTGTAAAAACCAGTGGGGATTGTGGCTGAGTGACCAAATAGTCTGTGTGACCAAGAACTAACATTTTGAAGTTTACTCAACTCTATCCTCATGGGCCTATATATTTAATACCTCCAAAGATATTTTCAGGATAGGTTTTGTATACTTTTGTTGGTTATTAGAGTCCTGTGGTATGTTTGTGGTATAGGAATGTCATGGTAAATTGTTTTTCAATAAATATTTTGAAACTTAAAAAAAAATAAGTCAATGGCTACTCTAGCTCCACGAGAGTTTGGGAAATTCCAGAAGGAAGCTAACTATCTGTTATTTTTTTTAAGTAACAAAAAATGTATATTTTATATGATGAGCAATTTTATCACAGGAGAAAGGAGGTAGGAATTGAGTATGGAGAGATAGATAGGCTCAACTCACTAACGAACTTGTCGACCACAGTAATTGGAATTTTATGCTTGAGGACAGGACCACGTAGTCCTAGGGTAATGTCTTGCTTGAATAGAGGGTTGCTAGAGAGAGCACATCACCTATGTACCCTGCATGTAATCACATCTTCAAGTCTGCCTAGGGGATTGCTAGGGTTTTTAAGGTGCTCATCATAACTTGACGTCATCTGACTCTTGATTTATCTCCACCTTTTTCAAATTAGTCACCATGTCCTGTTAATTCTATCAAAATAGTGTTTCTTGCACAAAGAATGAAAAATCTTGACAGAATAGGAAAATTTTGAATCCAACAATCACCTCTGATATCCTTCAACCACAGAGGGAAAGAGACAAAAAGAGTGCTGAGTGGTGTTGTAGGTATAAAAAGCTATGTTGAAGTTCTAACTCCGGTACCTGTGACCGTGACCTTATTTGTAAATAAAATTTTTGAAGATGTAATATAGTTATGATGAGATTGGGGCCTAAATCTCAAGCCTGTTGTCCTTACAAGAAGGTCAGATGAAAAGCAGGGACACAAAAACACTCAGGTAGAGTGTTACATGTGATGACACAGGCAGATAGTGGAGCGATGCCCCTGCAAGCAAAGGAAGGCCAAGGATTGAGATTCCCCTCCAGAAGCTAGGAAATATTCTCCCTCCGAGCCTCCAGAAGGAATCATGTCAGATTTCTAGCCTCCAGAACTATGGGAAAATACATTTCTGTTGTTTTAAGTCACCCACTCATTTGCAGGACTTTGTGGTGGCAACCCTAGCAAACTAACAGATTTTGCTACCAGGAAGTGGAGTGCTCTTATAACAAATATCTAAAAATGTGGAATGGGCTTTGAACCTGGATAGTGATTGGAGACTGGAAGAGTTTTGAGGTACATGTTAGAAAAAGTCTAGATTGCCTTGTTAGTAGAAATATGTTCATTTGTTTAAATATGCATATACAAGATACATGTATGCAAGATGTTTAAATACACCCTGGTGAGGCCTTGGATGTAAATGAGGAACATGTTACTGGACACTGAGGGAAAGGCAATCCTTGCTATAAAGTGACAAAGAACTTGACTGAATTGTGTCCTATTGTTCTGTAAAGAATAGAAGTTGTGAATGATGAACTTGGATATTTAGCACAGGAGATTTCTAAGCAAAATGTTGAAGGTGCAACCTGCACGTGGTAAAATGTGAGAGAGAGAAATAGAAGAATGAATTGTTAAGCAAAAAGGAACCAAACTTGAAGATTAAGACTTGGGCTATTGGGATGGGGATGAATGTAGTTTGCATGTGAGAAGCAAATGCATTTTAGGGGTTCAGGGGGTGGAGTGTTAGGAGCTAATCGATGTCCACCCCAAATTTATATGTTGAAACCTTAACCCCGAGCATCTCAGAATGTGATTGCATTTGACAATGCATACAGAGAGACACCAGGAAGGGGTACACACAGAAGAAAAACCCTGTGAGGACAGTGAGAAGGCAGCCATCTACAAGCCAAGGAGAGAGTTCTCGGAAGAACCCAAGACTGCTGACACCCTGGTCTGGCCTTCCAGCCTCCAGCACTCCGAGAAAGTAAATTTCTGTTGTTGAGGCCACACAGCCCATGTGAATGTGCCGATCTTCCTCTGGCCCTTCAGTTTATTGGCTCTGCCTTTAAAATCTTGATAGAAATGTTAACACTCCATTCTGTTGCTTCACCCCCATCATGAAGATCCTGGGGAAAACTTAACTGCAAAGAGTTTTCCGGAAATGGTTGTCCAAAATTAGCCTACTCCACTTGGGTTTTAAATGCTGTGAAAGCCCATCTTGCCTTTCATTTTAAAAGCACAGCAAAGGTATACTCAACTTATTCAAAAGTTTGCTTTACACCACTCTGCTTTTACGAAAGACCACTTTAGTACCTGTTTTCATGAATCACAAGAAATCTAAGAGGATTTTCACTTTTACCAAAAAAAAAAAAAGGCAAAAAGAGCATCCAGCATTTGATCTGCAATGAGCCATTAGAGAGGCAGCATGCACTGGTAAGTGAAACTACTCTGTACATACATTTATCTACTTCATGTAGGCTGTGCATTATCATATTTTTTCTGCTTTCACTATATGTTAGTATTATATTAGGTTTTATGTGTTCCTTGCTATGATTTGGTAGGTTAATTTTAGGATCTGTGAATGCTCAAAAATCTTTTTCATAAAAATTAATGGTACAGTAGT
>NW_005872840.1:14375-17947 GCF_000147115.1 Myotis lucifugus | reverse complement strand
AAAGGATGCACTGTATGGCTTTTCTTTGGCATATCTGAATTCACAGCATGACTACCCTGCACTTTGGGGCCATTATTAAATAACATAAAGGTTATTTGGACACAAGCACTACAATACCAGGGCAGTTGATCTGATGATCAAGAGACACTAAGTGACTATGGGGCTGGGAGTGGGCACAGCATGAAGATGCTGGAGGACAGAAGACCAGATGAGGCAGGTCCAGGGTGGACCACATGAGATCACGTGAGATTTCATCACACTATTCAAAATGGAACTCGATTTAAAACTCATACATTGTTTATTTCTGAAATTCATATTTTTGGACCATGGTTGCCCATGAGTAAGTGAAACCTTGGAAAACAAAAGGGAAGACTACTGTAATTGTGTCTTCGCTTTATACCATTTTGAATTATGACTGATTTTATAAGAATGCTCTACCTCTAAGTATCAGGAGAAACTTATATTTTGTTATGGCAACCCTAGCAAACTGATATAGGATTTGATTGAAATCTAGGCTGAGAATCAGATTCTATGTTCTACTTTATCATTTGCTTAAACAGTCTAAGTTATATTTTGGATCTAATGAAAGGACCTGGCAATTCAGAGGAAGAATCTGTGGGGTAAAGTGGGGGATCTTAGTAAATTCTGAGTGGATTATTTTCCACATCAAAGAGAAATCCTCATCCCAATAGCCTACAGTCAGGTTCCTCTCAGGAGTGGCTTTGAAGGGAAATTATACAGTAAATTCAATTCAAAGTTCTCCATTCAAAGCCCTCTAGGTTTGAAAAAAAACACAAAACACAACATTGTAAATTGTCTATGGATGAGGAAATGAGAATAACAGAAACAGATATAGTGCAAATATGCAGCTTTTCCTCTGGCCCTTCAGTTTATTGGCTCTGCATTTAAAATCTTGATAGAAATGTTAACACCTCATTCTTGTTGCTTCACCTCCATCATGAAGATCTTTGGGAAAACTTAACTGCAAAGAATTTTCTAGACACAGTCGTCCAAAATTAGGTCATCCACTTTGGTTTGAAATGCTGTGAAAGTCCACTTTGCTTTTCCTTTTTAAAAAAAACACAGCAAAACTTACCCTAAGTCCAGTTACAACCATGAATGGAATCATGCCCTCTGGGTGCATACAACATGCATAGTATCTCTTACACAGCATGAAGAGTTCATGACCACTGGCAGAAGCAGGAAATATTAATGATTAGCTGTAACTAGACATTTTTTGTTCTCTCGCCCCCACCAGCCTTCACAATGTCTGAAGTGTGTTGTCAGGCCCAGTCGTTGGTTATCATCATTATACCTCTCAAATCTGCTCTTTCCATTTCTTCTACTAACTACTTTCATCCAAGGCCTCATCACATTGCTTCTAAAATTATGATTCGGATTTAATTGGTTTTGAAAAAATACTATTCTTTCAAATGGCTTTTTATTCATTTTTCTTATTGCTTTCCATTCATCATCTGAGTTTTTGCAGACTCTATCTCTCCACAACATTTCCAATAAAAAAAAGTCAATACATCATATATTTTGGAAATGATGCCATGTTTTCCTTTCAGTTGCTGACATATTTTATCCACAATGCCTCTGATGGCTAAAATAGAATTAAATATGTGGTAGCTGGGGCCAACGTTATGAGGTCCCAGTAAGAATAAAAGTGAGAACTAACATTTATTGAGTACTTAGTCTGTCTCAGGCACTATCCTAAGCATTTCACATACGTTCACTTGTATTTTTTTTACAAGAACTCTATGCACTAAATTCTACTTTAATTTCTATTTTATAGATGAAGAAATGAAGAGAGAGAGAAAATAAGCAACTTGCCCAATTCACTAAATACCCTCAAACTCTAGCTCAAGACTTAAAGTGTGTTTTGTCTGTTTCAAAAGTTAAAATTCTCATAAGCAGACAAAGGAGCAATAATTTTTTAAGGTGAATTTCTTATGTCCTTATGAATCCTTAAGACCACATGGTTAGCTAGACAGGAAGAAGTGGGGAAGAGCTCTGGTCTAGCAGTAAGGAAAGGGGTTCTGACCAGAAATCTGTTGCTGTGTTACTTACTATGGACAAGTCACTTTTCCTTGTGTGGTGAGTCTCAGAGTCCTCATCTGAGAAATTAGGGCATTAAGGTCTATTACCTCTAAGGCACTTTTTGATGATTTTTATTCTTATTCTACCCTTATCCAGTGTAAGTATACTCCTGCTACTACTAAATCTATATTTGTGTGTGTGTCTGTGTGTGTGAGTGTGTGTGTGTGTGTGTGTGTGTGTATGTGTGTGTGTGTATGTGTGTCACAGAGAAAGAGAGAGGTAAGAGATGGAAGGGGGGTAATGAGGGAATGTTTTGTGTGTTTTTTCAGTGAGAACTAGAACATTGGATTAATAATATCTAAAGATATATTTATTCTTTTTTCTCCCATAATTATAGGCAATTATTAGTGTGATTTAGTTCTTCAAGCATGTTGAGGATCTGAGTCAACCTCCTTACCATGATGTTGGCCACCCAGTTATAATGCCGAGGTGGATGTAGCAGTAAGTATGGGTAAGAGAGAACCACGTTCTCAGGAATCTCCTGGTAAGCTTTCAGTTAATATCTTCTTGACCACATCTAAGATATATTCTTACTCTGAAACCTGGGGTTGTGTCTAGCTTTCATGAAACCAAGGAATTTTTGAACAATCCTGGAACAAAAATAGTAAGGCAATTTCTTAGCATTCCTATTTAATCAAAGTTTTATTGAGCAAGTCCTATATGCCAGGCACATACTAGGTACTGCAGGAGATGCACATGTCAATTTAAAAAAGTATTTTTCCTTCAAATTTCAACAGTCCAGTTGCAAAAACAGATATATACACAATAAATTATAAAATTAATACATAACATTAGAGTAGAATAAACTTTTTTCTATATGTACATCTGACTCAGCTCAAGTCCCAGCTTTACTAAGAAGTCACTGATAATCTCTTTTTAAAGAGTTCTCCTTTCCATCTCTGTGGTATATTTGTTCAAGAGAATCATGTAACACTTAAATACACAAACACCACTTTCCATATTTTAAGAATATGGGCTGTTGCCCTAACTGGTTTGGCTCAGTGGATAGAGCGTCGGCCTGCAGACTGAAGGGTCCCAGGTTCGATTCCGGTCAAGGGCATGTACCTTGGTTGTGGGCACATCCCCAATAGGGGGTGTGCAGGAGGCAGCTGATCAATGTTTCTCTCTCATTGATGTTTCTAACTCTCTATCCCTCTCCTTTCCTCTCTATAAAAAATCAATAAAATATATTTTTTTAAAAAAGAATATGGACTGTAAATCTCTTCTAAATGTTATATTTTTAGTACAGAGATCTCATCCTATATTTCTATATTTCTCTAGAACTCACATTATTCATTAATGTATTCATTATTCACTTATTTATTTGTTCCTGTGAGTATAGCACCATGCCATGTACCAGGCAGAGGAGCAGAAAGAAAACCTCAAATATAACTAAGACACACTCCCTCATTTCATTGACCTTAGAATGCAACAGGGATGTGGGTCAGACAAATAGCCATGATACAGGG
>NW_005872840.1:10743-14173 GCF_000147115.1 Myotis lucifugus | reverse complement strand
AGAAAAACTTGCTCAATTCTCTGACCAAGCCCTCTTTGATACCTGAAACAAATGGTGTGTGTTATTTTTCATTGAGCACAGAAGCAGACGTTTCAGAAAGAAGGATAGTTGTAGCATGTTGGATCCAATGGCTGGACATGGGCAACTTGGAGTGAGAGAATCCAAGACGAATTCCATCTCTTACTGGCAGTTGTGAAATCTGCCTTGAACCAAAATATCCCCCTGTCTATTCTCTCTGTTCCTAAAACTACACAATTAGCTCTTGCTTCTTTGCTTCTTTTATTCTGCTTTTAACTCCCTTTCCTACTTTTCTGTACCCTGCATAAAATGCAATTGCTCTTTTTACATATAATTCAGCTGGGGCTCATATTGCTTAATCACTCTGAGCTAGGATCTGAAGTAAAATCTTTTAGGAATTAACAGTCATGTAATTAGACCACAGCAAGGGAACATTGTGTCCCCAACAGCGATGACCAAGAAGCAAAGGGAACTTTTATGCAAAACCCAGACCAAAAAAAAAAAAGGTTCATAAAAGTTTATTAGAAGTCCGAATCCTCAGCACATACAATTGCCTTTCTTCTTTGATCCTCTGTGGCTCTGAAAATCTGGCCTAAACCACAGCCCTTGTCAGCCCTGGGCCAGGCATTTGATAGCTTTCAATTCCATTACAGCTTTGTCTCAGATCAATGAGGTGACCTCGAAAGAAACCCACTTTCTAGTGCTTTAGTTTTCTTGCAGACAAAAGGAGAATGCTACCAAGTTTCCATACTGGACCAGAGCGTGAGGGCAAGGACCTCTAAGGACATAAGGTGCTAAATGAAAAACGGGATGGAATATGCAATTCAATCAATCATGTACTGACACTGGCTGTGCCCATTTATTATGACTTTCCAATTTCCAAAGTAAATGGCAAAATGGAAATTCCACTAATTTTTCAAGAACTTGAATCTGATTCTTCTAATCCGGGGCCCCACGTTGCTGATATATGGTAGGTATAATTTTTGTGTGCTCCAAGAGGCTTTCTGCTCAGAGGGCATTGCTGTAAGTTGCGGATAATTTATTTTCCTCTGCTATTATATTGTGTAAATTACCATGTTGGCAATATTTTAGCCCTTCACAGTTTGGATCAGTGCCCAGAATAATTCTAACAAGATTTTGATTCTCCGGAAGCAACCTCAAGGAAGAAAGCCCTTCAAAATGCCTGCATATTCATTTAAACTGCAGCTGAGAGGAACTTCTCTTCCAGGTCAAGTATAAGGATCAGCTGAAGGGTAAGTGATACTTATCTCATCTCCCTGCTGATATCTACATCCTCCTCTGCTGCCAGAAACCATCCTGGGAACTTGCCAGCTAAGCGCACATTCCCCACCTCACGATGCAGGTTCTAGAATCAGGAGCCAATTTGACGCCTACCAGAAACATCAAAGAATTTTATTCAGAGGTCCATGCACATATCCAAGTCTATGTTTTATTTTATCACTCAAAGGAGATTATTTTCATGTTCAGGCAGGAAATGCCTCATTTCTGAGTATCATGAGTGATTAGGGAAGGTCCACAATTAAAGTTAGACTGCCAAGGAGGGCCCGCGGTGCTGCGGAAATGGACACAGTGCCTGTGGGAGGCTCAGTAAGAAGGCGGCCGCCTCACAGCTTTGACTTTGATACTGAATAAAATACGTAGCCTTGCATAACAATAAGAACAGAGAAAACAGAAAGCTTTTCTTTTATTGTATCTCCCCGACCCCACCTCTAACCGGTAATGTAAGGATGCTTTTAAAATTCATTCCTGGAACCTCAGGGCCCCCACCTTGCCTCTACCAAAATCTCTAAACCTGGCAGCCAGGTGGAGAAGCAGCCCAGCATATGACACAATAAAAGTTATCATACAAAAGTACTGATTATCATTGATTTACGATTAATTATAAGGACATTCTAGGAGTACAGGGAAAGAGGCTATATTTTCAATATAGAACGTGTTTTTTTCTTGCCTCAGGGACCTCCTGCTCCCAGTCAAGATTGATTGTGGCACTAGGGGAGGGTGAACCTAGCCCCAGAGAAATTAATAGACTCATTTCCTTCCACACGCTCCTGAAAAATACAAATCAATTTTATTTGTTTTAGCTAAGCTCTCCTTTTATCTATTCATGCTCCTGTCTAAAAATGCAAAAGTCGTTTGAGAAAGGAAGAAAAGGGCCCTTAGAAGGACTTTTAAATTTCTTCCAGTTTTCTAATGAACTTAATAAGCTCCCCAGATACATCTTACAAAGTAAAGAAACCTTCAAAAATGTCCAAGTAATTTTGTTTTCTCCGGTGGCACAGTGCCCTCGAGGTAATGGGTAAGACGCATCAGCATGAATTTTACAAGTGTTCAGTTACCAGTGAGAGAAAGTCACAAGAGAAAACACGTTTCGCTTTGATATCTTTTAATCTATTTGGATGGAGCTCTGTTGTAAGATTTTTATCGGAGCAGTTTCTTTGAGTCGTCACTTCAAATTCCAGCTGAATGATGACAATTTCAAATGTTCCTGCTCTGCCTGTCACGCCACGCGGTTTTTGATACTGCCAGCATCTTTCCAAGATTTTTGATCAAAAGATTAATTTACTAAGTTGAAATTACTGTCACTCATTTTGCTATCTTTACTCATTTAGTGAGTGTTGCTATGAGAAGGGCACTGCTAGGGACACCAAGATTATAGAAAACAAGTGAAATCGCTTGAGTGTAGCCATCAAAGCCATCAATCTCCTCAGCGTGGCAAAAGAAACATCGGACTCCAGGACAGAAGAAGCATAAAACCGGAGCCACAAATCCACGGTCAGGAGCACTCTCTAAGATGGAGTACAGCTGATGGTGACCAAGTTTATGGGATCATTCAAATGTCCAGATGGCTTTCTGCAGACCCGATTTCAAGAAGACTTTGGCCCAAACTCATAGCAAGCAGCAATGGCTTCTTCTTCCCCGTTAGGCAGGGCTTAGTTTTATTTACAGGGGCAGCATTTCTCTCCTAGCAGTCCGTGGACCACTTGCGGCAGTCTTATCACATCTGCTTGATTAAAACTTGGATTCTTGGGCTCCACTGCTAAACCTTCTCAATCAGAATCCCTGCACTAGGTCCTGAAAATCTGAATTTTTAATAAGCGGTCCAGGTTCATTATAGGAAAGCATACCCTTGAAATGAGAACTGATGTTATGACCCCGGAATAGCAAATCTACACATATTCATTATGTACAGAATCATTTCCAAGCTGATATTGGGGGATCCCAGGCAAAAGGAGCCGTGCTCATCTGCCCTCAAGCAACTGAAATGTAAGCAATCTGATAGAAATACCTACAAAAACCACAAAACTGCTTAGACTGGAAAGGGGTTACAGCAAAGTCAGTGTCTTCCTTAAGAAGCCAGTCACCGTGTCAGAGTTGTCATGGTTCCCTGCTA
>NW_005872840.1:9289-10423 GCF_000147115.1 Myotis lucifugus | reverse complement strand
TGAGGCTACGTGGAGAGCAATGCAACATCTGCTCACACCACTCTGCAGCCTGCCCCATGTCTCCAGGGCCTGGAATAGTCTAGTTTTCAGCCTCAAGGTCTACTTGATCTCAGAGACAACCTAGTTGGAGTGGAGGATGAACAAACGAGTCTATCAAATGGATTCTGCTGCCTCTTAGCAGTCACTCTAATCGGTTTCAATGTTGTTTTATGTTAATGAACTAA
Source organism: Myotis lucifugus (assembly GCF_000147115.1). Classification (NCBI taxonomy): domain Eukaryota; kingdom Metazoa; phylum Chordata; class Mammalia; order Chiroptera; family Vespertilionidae; genus Myotis; species Myotis lucifugus. Next base: position 10,199 of record NW_005872840.1, on the reverse strand, counting down.
ATGCACATCATCTCTTAAGAGCTTATCTTCTACGAAAAAGTTTTAGTCGTTAAATTATGACTGATTCATAATATTATGACTTCCGGGAGCAGGAAAGACATATAGGAAATTGTGTATAGCTTCAAATTTTGGCTTTAAACCAGACTCTACAGCTCATCTGAGCTCATTATCTCATACACATTAGATGCTTCAGAAAACCTGCTTTGATTTTTTTGTTGTTGTTGTTTGAATTGATGGATGTATTATGGAGACAAGAACTGCAAAGGGTATTTAAATTCCAAGAATGATGAAGAATAGTGTCCCCAAATAAGTCAATAATAAAACAGCATTCCAGGCAGGTGTTTCCCAAAACACTCATCATTGAGCCTAGAACAACAACAAAATGAGTTTGCTCTTTTTTTTTTTAATTGGATTCATTCGGGTGACATCCTATCTAATAAAAGACAAAAAGGGTAATTGACCATACCTTCGCTACACTTCCCATTGGCTAATCAGGGCGATATGCAAATTAACCACCAACAAAGATGGCGGTTAATTTGCATACATAGGCTCCAACTGGTGGAGCGAAGCCAAATGTACCCGAAGCCGCCGAGCAGCTAGGCCTCACGGCCCTGGGATCAGTGGAGCCACGAGGCCTCACGGCCCTGGGATCAGTGGAGCCACGAGGCCTCATGGCCCCTGGATTGGTGAAGCCACAAGGCCTCACAGTCCCGGGATCAGTGGAGCAGCAAAGCCTGATGGCTGGGGGGGGGGGGGGGGGGGGGGGCAGGGTAGTGCGATGCCCTCCAGAAGAAAAGCCTTGGGTCCCGGGGCCCAAAGAAAAAATTGGGCCCCCCGCCCAAGGGAAGGAAAGGCTATTTGAGGGATCTCTTTTTGCAAAAGGGCTCTAGGTGGGTAAAAAAAAGAAAAA
>NW_005872840.1:0-9004 GCF_000147115.1 Myotis lucifugus | reverse complement strand
TCATATGTCTATTGGCCATCTGCATGGCTCTTTGGAAAGGTGTCTATTCAAGTCCTTTTCCCATTTTTTAATTGGAATGCTTGTTTTATTCTGGTGTTGAGTTTTATAAGTTCTTTATAAATTTTGGATATTAACCCCTTATCTGATGTATCATGGGCAAATGTGTTCTCCCATTCAGTGGGTTGTCTTTTCATTTTGTTGATGGTTTCCATTACTGTGCAAAGACTTTTTAGTTTGACTGAATCCCATTTGTTTATTTTTTCTTTTATTTCCCTTGTCTGAAAAGATATATCAGAAAAAATATTCCTACACATGATTTCTGAGATTTTACTATGTTTTCTTCTAGAATTTTTATGGTTTCACTCTAACATTTACGTGCTTAATCCATTTTTAGTTTATTCTTGTGCATGGTGGTCTAGCCCTAACTGGTTTGGCTCAGTGGATAGAGCGTCGGCCTGCAGACTGAAAGATCCCAGGTTCGATTCCGGTCAAGGGCATGTACCTTGGTTGCGGGCACATCCCCAGTAGGGCGTGTGCAGGAGGCAGCTGATCGATGTTTCTCTCTCATTGATGTTTCTAGCTCTCTATCCCTCTCCCTTCCTCTCTGTCAAAAATCAATAAAATATATATTTAAAAAAAGAAGGTGGTCTATTTTCACTTCCTTGCTTGTATCTTTCCAGTTTTCCCAACACCATTTATTGAAAAGACTATTTTATACCATTGTATGTTCTTGTCTCCTTTGTCAAATACTAATTGACCATAAAGGTGTGGGTTTATTTCTGGGCTCTCTTTTCTGTTCCATTGATCTATATATGTGTTTTTATACCAGAACTATGCTGATTTGGTTACTATGGCCTTATAGTATATTTTGATATCACGTAGTGTGATTCCTCCAATTTTGTTGTTCTTTCTCAAGATTACTGTGGCTATTTGGGATCTTTTGTGGTTCCATATAAATTTCTAGTTCTGTGAAATACACCATTGGTATCTTGATAGGAAGGCAGCTATGCTCACCACTATACCACCAACGCTGGTATCTTGATAGGAATTGCATTGAATCTATAGATTGCTTTGGGTAGTATAACATTTTAATTGTTCCTATGCATGAACACAATATATGCTCCAATTTATTTATATCTTTTTCAATTTCTTTTTTTTTAGTGTCTTATAATTTTCCAAGTACAAGTATTTTACATCCTTGGTTAAATTTATTCCTAGGTATTTTATTTTTTGATGCAATAATAAATGGGATTGTTTTCTCTGTTTCCTTTTTTGATAGTACATTATCAGTGTATAAAAATGCAAGTGATTTCTGGATATTTATTTTATATCCTGCTATTTTATTGAATTCATTTTTAAGTTCTAGTAATTTTGGGTTGGAATCTTTAGAGTTGTTTATACTCAGTATGATGTCATCTGCAAATAATGATAGTTTTACTTCTTCCTTTCCAATTTGGATGCCCTTTATTTCTTTTTCTTATCTAATTGTTGTGGATAGGACTTCCAGCACTATGTTGAAGAGTGACAAAAAGCAGACATCCCTGAATTGTTCCTGATCTTAAGGAAAAAAGCTTATAGATTTGCCAATTGAGAATGATGTTGACTGTGGGTTTGTCACATATGGCCTTTATTATGTTGAGGTATGCTTCCTCTATTCCCAATTTGTGGAGAGTTTTTATCATAAATGGGTGCTGGATTTTATCAAAGGCTTTTGGGGGGCATTTATTGATATGATTATGTGGTTTTTATCTTTCATTTTCTTTATGTACTGTATCAAATTTATTGATTTGTGAATATTGTATCAACATTGCATCCCCAGAATAAATCCTACTTGATCATGGTATATGATCTTTTTAATGTATTCCTGGATCTGGTTTGCTAATATTTTATTGAAGATTTTATATCTATGTTCATCAGGGGTATTGGCCTGTAATTTTCTTTCTTTGTGGTGTCTTTATCTACTTTTTTAATTAGGTTAATGTTGGCCTAATAAAATGAGCTTGGAAATAGTAAGAATTCCTTCTTTTTTACAGCAACATAGTATTCCATCGTGTAGATGTACCACAGTTTTCTAATCCATTCATTTGCTAATGGGCACTGGGCTGTTTCCAGATCTTAGCTATGGTAAATTGTGCTGCTATGAACACAGGGGTGCATATATCCTTTCTGATTGGTGTCTCTGTTTTCTTGGGATATATTCCTAGAAGTGGGATCACTGGGTCAAATGGGAGTTCCATTTTTAACTTTCTGAGAAAGCTCCATACTGTCTTCCATAGTGGCTGCACCAGTCTGCATTCCCACCAGCAGTGCACAAGTGTTCCTTTATCTCCGCATCCTCTCCAGCACTTGTTTGTTGATTTGTTGATGATAGTCATTCTGACAGGTGTGAGATGGCACCTCATTGTTATTTTGATTTGCATTTCTCGGATGATTAGTGACTTTGAGCATGTTTTCATATGTCTCTTGGCTTTCTGAATGTCCTCTTTTGAAAAGTGTCTATTTAGGTCCTTTGCCCATTTTTTGATTGGATTGTTTATCTTCCTTTTCTTAAGTTGTATCAGTTCCCTATAAATGTTGGAGATTAAACCCTTATCGGTGATAACATTGGCAAATATGTTCTCCCATGCAGTGGGCTTTCTTGTTTTGTTGATGGTATCTTTTGCTGTGCAGAAGCTTTTTATTTTGATATAGTCCCATTTGTTTATTTTTTCTTTAGTTTCCAATGCCCTAGGAGCTGTATCGGTGAAGAAATTGCTTCAGCATATGTCTGAGATTTTGTTGCCTTTGCATTCCTCTAGTATTTTTATGGTTTCCTGTCTTACATTCTGACCATTTGCAACAGCATGGATGGAACTGGAGAGCATTATGCTAAGTGAAATAAGCCAGTCAATGAAAGAAAAATACCATATGATCTCACTCATTTATGGATAATTAAGACCATTATAAACTGATGAACAAAAATAGATACAGAGGCAGAGCAACATCGAACAGACTGTCAAACTACAGCAGGATGGCTGGGGAGGGTTGGAAGGGTGGGTAAGAGATCAATTGAAGGACTTTTATGCATGCATATAAGCATAACCAATGGACACAAGACACTGGGAGGTATGGGAGGCTAGGGGAAGGTCAAGGGGAGAAAAAAAAAAGGAGACATATATAATACTCTTTGTAATACTTTAAGCAATAAAACAATTAAAAAATAAATTAATTAAATAAAAATGAGCTTGGGAGTCTTCCCTCCTCTTGAATTTTTGGAAAAACTTGAAAAGGATGAACATTAGTTCTTCTTTGAAGCTTTTAAGATTCTCACGTTGTCTTTAAACTTTGTCATTTTAATTATGACATGACTTGGTGTGGACCTCTTTGGGTTCCTCTTGTTTGGTACTTTCTATGCTTCCTGGACTTGTGTCTTTTTCCTTCACTGGTTTAAGGAAGTTTTCAGTAATTATTTCTTCAAATAGGTTCTCAATCTCTTCCTCTCTCTTTTTACCTCTGGCACACCTATGATGCAGATGTTATTAGGCTTCATATTGTCCTACAGGTTTCTTAAACTATCCTCATTCTTTTAAAATAGTTTTTCTTTTTCTTGCTCTAATTGGATTTTTTTCTACATTGCTTTCAAATAACTGATTCAATCCTCTGCTTCATTCAAGCTACTTGTTTATTCCTTCTAGTGCAGCCGTGGGCAAACTATGGCCCGCGGGCCGGATCCGGCCCATTCGGCTGTTCTATCCGGCCCGCGGAGCCGAAAGAGCGGAGAGTTCTCTTGCTCTCCCCTCCGCTCCTTCACCAGCAGCAGTGTTAACATGGCAACGTCAGGAAACCCGGCTGCAGCTCCTTCTTCTGCTGTGTTAAGGGAGGGCTCTACCCCAGTAGGATATACAAGGGAAAAAAGTCCCCTATCTATTCTAGAGCCACACAACTCAGTCTGTTCCAGATTCTTCCCAGGGCCTGATTTCAGGAGGTCAGGGACCCAGGGAGTCATGTGGCTAGTGGCTCTCCCTTGAGAAGGAAGCGCTGGTCAGGTTGGAGAACAGGGGGGCAGGGAGGTGACCCCTGCCTCTGAGCCACACAACTCAGTGTGTTCCATATTTGCTCCTGGCAGAGACACCAGGAGTTGGGAGGGTGCTGCTTCCTGTGGGGGGGAGGGGGCGGGGAGGGCACCAGTCAGGTTTCAAGGAAGGTGGGGGGAATAGCCCCCACTCCAAAGCCACATTACTCAGTCACTGATACCCCCTGAGTCTACCCAGATCTCTACACCTCAGCCCAGGAAGCTGGGTTCTTAGCAGGGTCTAATCACCTCAGTTTTGAGGGTCAGGTAGTCTACAGGGTGGGGCTATTGCATATTCCTAGGCTGATGCCACATGGAGGGGAGTGCCCTACCCAAGAAAGATGGTATCTGAGATGTGGGAGCAGAACCCACCTCAGGAATCCTGGTGGTTGTCCCTTCAGCTCTCTCCCCAAAGCCACAAACCCCCGTCTTTCCTCATGTGACTCTGGTCTGCTCTCCACCCTCCCTCTGCCAGAGCCCAGGGCAAGCGGCTGTGAATTCTATTTTGTGTGTTGGCCCTTTAAGAGGGTGCCCATGTCTCTAGGATGATTCCTGCCTCTCCATGATGGACAGTATCTCCACTGATTTTCACAGCCAGATGTTATCTGGGTGCCTCTTCCTGGCTCTGATGCTCTGGTTGGGGAGCCTGGCTTTGGGTTGAGATGCCATGCTTCTCAGAGGGAACCTTCACAGCTGAAACATCTGTTCTGAATCTCAGCCACTATCTGTGGGAGCAAGAACAGCCCTTTTCACTTCTCTGTCCTTCCTATCAGTCTCTATGTGTCTTCTTCTGTATATCCTTCATTACAAGACTTCTGCAGCTATTTTCCATTGGTTATTCAGGTTGATTGTTCTATAATTTAGCTGTAATTCTTGTTTGGCTCTGGGAAGAGGTGGGTGTACCATCTACCTACTCCACTGCCATCTTGGATCTCTGTATTCTCTTCTTTGAGTTCCTTCTTTCTTTAATATAGGGAGTAGCTGTGGGTAATATTTTTGGCTTTACAGTATCCAATATTTAGGCATGTATCTGGTTCAGTGTCCTATAATGAACACAGCAGTTAATGTAGATCTATACACCATGCATGGATTTTTTAATCTACAAATCTGAAAGTGGAAGCTTAAACTGGGATCCCAGAGAGCAGTGGGAGCTGCAAGGGCAGTGTGACAGGTAGAGATGAGCTCTGTCTGTCACTGTCAATGAGCTAAGCCCCTGTCATCATGTGTCATTATCTGTAGGAGATGAGGCAAGAATTCTATAAAAGGGAGATATTTTGAACTATGCCTGCAATATGTAAAATGCAATGATGAATATTTCCCAAATAAATATATCTCCAACAGAAGTGAATAATGAGACAGATTCTGGGATAGATACTGAGAGAAAGAGAGAAAATTAGATAGGTCTAAACCCTACTGGGGAGCAGGAAGAAGCAGGAGGGCCAGAGCATTGCCTCCTCACCACTGACAGTGGTTTCCATGACATCCCTGGCACCTAGGGGCATATATCTTCCCCACAAACAGATGATCATAAGAATGCTACCTGAAGCTACTGCGAGGACTGCATTTTCCAATTAGCTTAAATAATAAACAGAAAACAGCATGGTGTGGGAAGACTTAGACTCATAAATATGCTCATAGCTCTTGACACAACCTAAACCTTGAAATTGTCCTGTTCAGGCAAGCACACTTTTCTTAGTGTGTTTTAAATAGCTTTTTGATATTTTATATGATGAAATAAGAAGTGCACATAAACCACTTAGGCTGCTGACCAAAGCACACTGTTTATCTCAAGTAAAAGCCCTGGTATGATTGAGTTGTGAGCTGTTCTGGTTGATTATTTTATGTAAAACGATTTCTACTTGAAAGAACAACTGACAGACAACTATCTATTTAGATTTGGGAATTTGGCAATTTGAGACTATAATTGTTCTCCATTTCTCTAAATTCAAAGAACACTTAGTGTTGAATAGTATAATGTCTCATATAGTCTTTACATTAGGATACAGATGACCAGCTAAAAAATGGTAACATGTATGACTTTCGATTAAAGAATCTGGGAAACAAAAATACTCTTAACAAGGAGTCAAAATCTGGTCCATGGACAAATAGGGGTTCCTGAGACCCTTCAGGGGTTCATAGGATCAAAACTATTTCATAATAATACAAATAAGTGATTTGCCTTTCTGTTGTAGTGACTACACGTTGGCTGTATAAAAGCGTAGGTGAAATGGCTGCAACCCCAGCAAGAATCAAGTGAGTGGTACAAACTGTAGAAATATAAGTAAATACACAATTAGTGCTAGCTTTGCTTAAGAACTTTCTTGATCAAGTAGTAGCAATACATTTTATTAAATATTGTCACTTGAATACATATCTCTTTCATATTTTGTATGATAAAATGAGCAGCACACATAAGCACTTATACTTCTTTCCAAAGCACAATGATTATCTCAAGTAAAAGCACTGATGTGATTGAGTTGTGAGCTCTTCTAGTTGGTTATTTCATTTAAAACTATTTCTACTTGAAAGAACAAATGACAGACAACCATGTTTATTCAGATTTGGGTATTTGGCAATGAAAATGGAATGAAGTTAGCCTTTTACATCAGGGACAATAACTGATAGTATATGTTTCCAATGAGAAAATTTTCAAGTGACTACTAGAATTTTGGAAAACATGTATCCACACTCTGAGCTTGACAGCTTCCTAATACTTAAAACACATTTCCTGATGAGATCAGTGGGAAAATTAACTAATATGCTTTTGGATATTGTATAATAAAATGTGTTCATGTTTAGAATAAATGATCGATGTGTGATACTATAAAATCATGCATGAGCCATGCAAAGTGTAAGATAGATGAGTGGGTCATTATAAAGCAGAAAATAAAGAACTTCATTTTTAGCACTTCAGATTTCACATTTCAATTAGCATGTAAGAAATTACCACTTCTAAATTTCAGTGTCATATCAAATAGAATATGTACAATTACCTGAAAAGGTATTAAAATATTCCTCCCTTCTAAATATACATCTGTATGAGACCAAATTTTCTTCAGTTTACCTGACTAATAGATTGCAACGCATTGAAAGCAGAGCAGTGTAGGAATAAAGTTAAGCCAGTCATAGAATAACAGATTTGAAAAATGCAAAATATGCTATTTTCCCACTATTTTTTGTTTCAGAAAACATAATTAATTTTTCATAAAAAATATGGCATTTATACTAGTATTTCATAGGATTGTTATTATTTAAGTAGAATAATAAAGAAATGTTTTAAAATTCCTTTTAATTTCAAATATGGTAACTGTCAATAGGAAAAACCACATTGAAATTAAAAAAGCTCTTGCAGTTTCTAATTTTAAGAGTGGAAAGAGGTCCTAAAATTAAACAGTTTGAGAACTACTGCCCTAAGTCAAGGGAGAATCTGTGGGTCTACTGTCTATCCCAAGAAACTCAAGAGGAGAAGAAAGGAGAGTTATCAGCAGAGCAAAGGGCAATGAAGAGTGTAAGACCCACTCTTGTTTTATATCCTGTAATTAGGTAAATTGTGAAAGAGGTAGACCATCCTTTAGTGGCCCAAAGAACAATGAATACTTGCAGGTACAGAGGAAGAAAACTTTTCTGTTTTTCCCTTCTAAGTTCTTTGGCTTAATAATTAAATTGACATAATACATGTTAACAGGAAAAAAAGTAATTTTGTACGTAATGGGGCTCAGAGAAATATGAGACTCAGAGAAGTGATCAAAGCAGGCAGGTTTTTTTATACCATTTGGAAAAATAAACAATAAATTTGTGAAGAATTGACAAGACAAAGGGATCTGAGGTTGGGCAGTAAACTAGTGAAGAAGAAACAAGCCTTCAGTGGCTCTGAATTCCCCATCTCTGGGGATAAGGATGTCTTCTACCTTCCAGGTGCAGGGAGGGCACTATTCAAGTGTAAGATTTATTTCCTGCTTTCGGGGGACAAAGAGGATCAGAGTTCCCTTGTACCTGCTGTTTCTTAAGTAATCTTAATTTAAAAGAATCAATATGCCAAAGAGGCATACTTTTGGGGTGGCCTTTTCCTGAACCCCATTAGAGGTCAAATCATTCAGTGGGTAACATTTATTCTGCAGAACTACCAGGTGAGACCTCCTCCTCTTAGACTATAAAATCCTTCACCTTTGACAAGAACAAAAGAAGAGGACAATTTCTATGGGAAGAAGTAAAGAGGATCATCAAAGCAGATATGGCAAAGCAGGGAACATAGTCATGCCAACTAGTGAGAAAGGAGGGTTATTTCAAATAATAGAAAGAAAAAGAAATGGAAGACAAAACTCGAGCATTTGTGTGGGGGGGAGGCACTTGTTAGGTGCAGAATACAAGCTCCACCCTTCACATGCACCATTTTATTTAATTTAAAGGGCAAGATCAAAAGCTGGCTATTGTTATCATAGATCCAGTAACCAAACGTTCTTCTTCCAGATATCATCTTCATAAACTCTTCCAAGAATTCCTGAACACTTATGAAGACACTGTGCTGCCTAAACTTCTCTTCACTCCTAGAATAGGGCTGGGAATTAAATGGAATAATGTCTGTGAAGCACTTATATGTTTTCTCATGCTTATTTTCTTCAATATATAGCTGTTTATGGAAATTCTTTTATATTTTCCTTTGATTTTTTTATATATGTTAGCATTATTACACTTTCAAATCATGGGTCTACTTGTTGAGGATTTACACAGAGTACACTTAATTTTCAAAAGCCATAGTGAGCAAAACAACAAAATGTACAAAATGTAGACCAAAATGGAGTAGGTCACAAAAAAATAGAACAAATATGAACAGCTTTTATGAAGAATCATCCTGCGGCTTTAAGCCTCTCAGCATCCACTTTTCAAAATTCATGGCTTGCTGCAAATGAGATGGATTCCTGCGTGTCCTGTATCAAGGACTTTGCGCTGCGGCAT
>NW_005872839.1:30493-43466 GCF_000147115.1 Myotis lucifugus | reverse complement strand
GGTACTTCTCACGCGAAGTCGGAGGTTTAGGTGGACATAGACGTCTCCATCTGGGCAGAGGCCTTTATGGCCTTCCCCATTAGAAGGAAGCTGTGTCGGCCGGCCTGGCCCAGTGGTTGAGCATCAACCTATGAACCAGGAGGTCACGGTTCGATTCCAGGTCAGGGCACATGCCCAGGTTGCAGGTTCCAATCCCTAGTGGGGGGCATGCAGGAGGCAGCCAATCAATGATTCTCTCTCACCATTGATGTTTCTATCTTTCTCTTCCTCTCTGAAATCAATCCTATATAATAAAACCCTAATATGCAAATAGACCGAGCAGCAGAATGACCAGTTGCTATGATGTGCACTGACCAGCAGGGGGCAGACACTCAACACAGGAGCTGCTCCCTGGTGGTCAGTGAGCTCCCACAGGGGGAGCACCACTCAGCCAGAAGCCGGGCTCATGGCTGGCGAGCACAGCAGTGGTGGCAGGAGCCTCTCCCGCCTCTGTGGCAGCGCTAAGGATGTCCGACTGCTGGCTTAGACCCGCTCCCCACAGGGAGCAGGACTAAACCATCAGTCGGGCATCCCCCAAGGGCTCCCGGATTGCAGGAGGGTGCAGGCCGGGCTGAGGGACACCCCCCACCACTGAGTGCACGAATTTCGTGCACTGGGCCTCTAGTAAAAATATATTTTTTTAAAAAGGAAGGCAGCTGTAAGTGCACTCTTCATGGGAACTTCATCCAAGATAAGAAGATCAAAACCACACTGGACATTCAGGAGCTATTTGATGGCTTCAGTTAGAAAAACAGTCCCTTAGCTGAAATGGAATTAGAGTTGGCCTTTAAACACACCGGCGTTCACTTTTCTGAAGAAACGTCTCCCAATGCTGCAGCATATGAGCCTCCGCGCAGCAGGGAATTGTGGCCAATGGCCTGGGCCTTCCTGGCCTGAGAGCCAGAGGCATCTGGGGTCACATCCTTGTTTCCGACACTCGGGAGCCTAGAAACACCACTTGCGTTGTTGGAAGGGTCTTAGCTGAGGTCTTGCCTGGCAAACCCCAGAGAACCAGTTATGAGAGAGAGTGTCCCTTCTCCCTCTTGCTTAGAACTGTCTTATTTTTTTTTTAAATATATTTTATTGATTTTTTACAGAGAGGAAGGGATAGAGAGTGAGAAACATCGATGAGAGAGAAACGTTGATCAGCTGCCTCCTGCACATCCCTACTGGGGATGTGCCTGCAACCAAGGTACATGCCCTTGACCGGAATCGAACCCAGGACCATTGAGTCCGCAGGCAGATGCTCTATCCATTGAGCCAAACCAGTTAGGGCTAGAACTGTTTTATTTTTGAAGAGGCAGCATCCCATGGTTCAAAGTTCACAATGGATGAAAGAAATACAGTGAAACCGTCCTCCACACCTCGCCCAGCACCCGGGCCCTTTCCCAGAGGCAGACGTGTGGTAAGCAACTGGAACGCTTCCCCCAGAACTACTTTACTCACACCTTGTTCTTTCCGGGTAGATTTCCCCAGATCCGTTCCCCAAAAGTCACGAAGAGTTTACTTATCCTTTGCGTCTGCATCATAGTCATTGTATGCACGGACTGTCGTTTATGTAGACTGTCATTTGTCAATGGGTATTCAGTCAGGATAAGCAAGTGTGCGCTGCAGTAACAAAGAAATCCAAGTCCCAGTTGTTGAGGCCAATCAAAGCTAATTCTTACTCACACTGCAGGTTTATTTGGGGTCGGCTGGGGACTCCAGGCCTCCGGCTGACAGAGCACGCTGTTGGGAACACCGGGGGGCTCACTGTGGCAGGAACCCAGAGTCACAGGGGCTCACCCCTGGCTGTGCAGGGCTTCCTTTTGGGAGGGAATTGCTCATGCTCACATTTCGTGGATGAGAGCAAATCACATGGTTGGAAGGAGAGGAAAAGTGGGAAATTTTTGAACAGACCCAATGATTACTACGAAAACGGATCCAACTTTTTAACTCCAGGTGGCGACTTTGTGGCCTTGGCTCAGTTTAATGACAAATCCACATTTTCTCCACTAATTTGAAATACCTTCTTTATCAGAGTCCCAATTCCATTAGGTATCTGGGACTATTTGCAGATTTTCTATTTTGTTCCGTTGATTAGTCTGCCTGGTCACGTACCATATGGTTTTAGTTATATGTTCTAGAATTAATAATTACACTTTTACCATTGGAGTTGGACATGTTATAATACGTTTTCATATCTGGTGAGGTGAGTCCTTCCCACACCTTCTTTATTTTTTCATAACTTTACCAACCATCCTTGCTTATTTCTTCATATGGATTTTAGAATCTTGCCGAGTCCCTGTTAAACTCATACCTCAGCGTGGGAAGGACTGACACCCTTAGGGGCCGAGTCCTCCTGTTCGCGTCCCTGGTGCATCTTCCCATTTGTCTGGGTCGCCTTCATGTGCCTCAGCAGCCTGTGAAGCGCCCCTCCTCCATCTGCAGCTCGCGCTTTTCTCAAGTGCCGACTATAACTTTGGCTACTGCGCGGAAAGGAGCCCTCCTCCCTCCCTCCTCCAGATGAGACTGGAGGAGGGCGAGCAGGGGGCTGAACCCGGCTGCACAGGGGAGTCCTCAGCGACCTGCAGGCCAGTGGTCAGACACCCCCGGGGAGTCAGGCCCGGAGGCAACGCTGGCTACAGCTTTTCCAGACGGTGCTGCTGTGCAGCCAGGGGAGGGCCACCGCTGGGCCCAGCGCTTTTGCCCAGCAGGCGAGGGGAGAGCGGGAAGGGAGAGGAGGTGAGTCCTGGTGGGGCTGAGACCAGAACTGGAACAGGAACCCAGAGGCTGGGGCTGTGCCCTGAGTGCCTGCGGGGTCGCAACTCGAGTGCCCTGTCCAGCAGCCCACGAAGGAGGCACCATATTACCCTTTATTAGAGGGGGGGTGGGGGATGAAGCCAATAGCAACTTGCCCAAAGCTATGCAGCTAAAAGGGACAGGAGAAAGAGAGAGAGAGAGAGAGAGAGAGAGAGAGCGAGCCCAGGGCTGCCTGACTCAGAAGGCTTATCCCCTCTGGCCGAGACCCTGGGACATCACCAGCCACTTTCCCCTTCCTGGGGAAATAATTAAATTATAGAACTTGATGTCATTAGGGATTGTTTACATTTTAAGTATTTTTAGCAGCACAACCTCTTTCTTGGTGGAAATCTTACTTCAACAGCAGGAGCAGAACCGCCCCATTGCAGCGGGACAGGAACCCCAGAGCGCCACCTGCCGGCCCTTCACCACCCTCGCCCGCTGGTCCCTCTGCCCCTGGCCCTGCCCTCCCACCTTGGAGAAGCACTGTTTGAAAAGCACAGAACAGCCTGAGGACCGCCTCCTGCCTCCTGCGCGAACACCTCCTGCTGCAGGAACATGTGAGGAAGAGCGAAAAGGAAGGAGCGAGAGGAGTTTGCCATCTGCTCATTCCTCTGTGACACCGCGCTGGCCTCCGCCTCTTGGTCACTGCGCACAAGGCTGCCCTGGACACAGCGTGCAGGCCTCTCTCCCAGGTCTTGGCTTTAACTCTTTTGGGTAAATATACCCAGAGTGGGATTGCTGGACCAAATGCTAATTCTATTTAAAAAAAATTTTTTTTATTGATTTCAGAGATGGAGAGAGGGATAGAAACATCAATGATGAGAGGGAATCATTGATCGGCTGCCTCCTGCACGCCCCACACTGGGGATGGAGCCCATAACCCGGGCCTGTGCCCTGACCAGGAACCGAACCGTGACCTCCTGGTTCATAGGTTGATGCTCAACCCCTGAGCCACTCCGGCCGGGCTCTATTTTTAATTTATTGAGAGTCCTCCGTATTGTTCTCCGTAGCGGCTGCACCACTTAGCATCCTGGCCAGCAGGGCATGGGGTTCCTATTGCTCCACATTCTTGCCAACACTTACCTTTTGCTTTCTGATTGGTGACCCTAACAGATGTGAGTGATGCCTCCTGTGGCTCTGGTGTGCATTTCCCTGAGCACCTTCTCAGGTACCTGTTGGCCATTTGTGTGTCTTTGGAGAAATGTCAACTCGAGTCCTTTGTCCATTTTTAACAATAGGGCTAGCTGTGTTTGGGTTGTGGAGTTGTAGGAGTTCCCTCTATATGTTGGATGTTAACGCCTTATCAGATACGTGGATTGCAAAAGTTGTCTCCTATTCTGTAGGGCTCTGTGTGCTTTCTACACACAGTGGAGTATTAGCCTTAAAGAAGGAGATTTGGGATATGTGACCTGTGGTTGACCCTGGAGGACTCGCTGCTGAGTGAAGTCAGCCGGACACAGATGGACAAAGACCGTACCATCCACTCCTCAGTGGCCCCTGAAACAGCCAAGCTCAGCAAAGCCAGGAATAGGATGGGGGTTGCCAGGGCTGGGGAGGGGGAGGGGAATTGTGATTCAAGGGTTACAGCTATAGTCACCCTAAATGAAAAGGTCCCGGGATCTGTGTGCAATGTTGTTCCTCTAGAGCAAACATGTCAAACTCGTGGCCCACAATGAATATTTTTGCGGCCCAGCCAATATAACGGTCTGCAAGAAACTTTTAATAAAAATTTCGTAACTTAATTTTTACAATGTCCTGTTATACATAATTATTAATAACGAACTACAACATTCGCTAATGACTGATTACTGTCATCGTGTTGCATTCATTTCCCTTACGCGCCTTACGCGCAGGCGCACCATTTCTCTCCACTAACACCAGCAGCAAATATTTCAGCACCGATGGCCACGTCATTAGTCTTGTATTGACTTGTTTGGTGTGCACAACAGGAAATATTTCGCTTTCGGAGAACAAGAAAAATAGGTTTATTTGAGTTACGCTTATTAATTTGTGCAGTTATTCAGTGTCTGGTAAGTTAATGTTCAAGAAAAAATATTAATTTTTATTAAAATGTTCTATTATTTTATGTTAATGATGACTCATTTATTTCAGCCCTTTGTATTCAGCATGTCTCTAGCAAAATAAACCTACGTTTCTATGAAAATTGAAGCTTTTGTTTTTTTGTGGCCCACATACACTTAAACCTTGTTTATTTGGCCCGTGTTAGCCTTTGAGTTTGACATGCTTGCTCTAGATCAGTGGTCGGCAAACTCGTTAGTCAACAGAGCCAAATATCAACAGTACAACGACTGAAATTTCTTTTGAGAGCCAAATTTTTTAAACTTAAACTATATAGGTAGGTACATTGTTATTAACTTAATTAGGGTACTCCTAAGGCTTAGGAAGAGCCACACTCAAGGGGCCAAAGAGCCGCATGTGGCTCTCGAGCCGCAGTTTGCCGACCACAGCTCTAGATAATAATACAGAATTGTACACTTAAAAACATGTTAAAAAGCCCTAGCTGGTTTGGCTCAATGCCTAGAGCGTCGGCCTGTGGACGGAAGGGTCCCAGGTTCGATTCCTGGTCAAGGGCACGTACTTTCGTTGCAGGCTTGATCCCTGGCCCTGGTCAGGGCGGGTGCAGGAGGCAACCAATCGATGTGTCTCTCTCACATCCATGTGTCTCTCTCTGTCTTTCCCTCTCCCTTCCACTCTCTCTAAAAATCAATGGAGAAAATATCCTTGGGTGAGGAGGAACAACAACAACAAAACATGAGTTAAAGGGGAGGCTCCCCTGAAAGATTTTACTACAGGAAAGGGGGGGCAGGGAGGGATTCAGCGGGGTCCCGGCCTTCGCTGGCCTTTCCTCCCAGCTTCGCGGGGCCTTCGTGTGTTGGGTTTGCAGCCCCAGGTCCAGCAGGCAGGCCCTGCCCAGGGACGCCTGGCTGCAGGGCTCACCCTCGGGCTCTCAGGTCACCCGCGGCCTCGCCACGAGCAGATGGGCATCTGGGGTGCGTGTGGACCCGCCATCTTGGACACTTTTCCCGGCCACCCCTCCCCCCCCTCCCCCGGCGCAGGGCAGTCAGAGCGGACGCCAAGCCTGGTTTGGGGAGATTTTCCAGAGGCCCGTCCGGCCGCCCCCCCCTGCCCCCCAGTCCTGGCAGCTGCCAGGGGACCTCTAGCCCCGCTGAGTGACGGGCCGGGGCCAGGGCCAGGCCAAGGCACCTCTGGAAGCAATTTCTACTCTGCCCGGGACCTGTGGAATGTTCTCTCCTGCCTCCCGGCCGCCTTGCTCTGCGGCCGGCCCCGGGTTCTGCTCTCCCTCCTGCCCCGGCCTGCTGCGTGCGTGTGTGTGTGTGTGTGTGTGTGTGCGTGTGCGCGTGTGCGTGCGCGTGCGTGTGTGTGTGTGTGTGTGAGAGAGAGAGAGAGAGGGAGAGAGAGGGAATGAGGCTGGGTTTGTGCTAACACCTCTCTCCTCGACCTCCATCTCTCTGTCCTCTGCTCTCCTGTGGGGACAGCAGCCCAGGTCTGCTAGGGCCCCGGGCACCCAGCACCCCGACCGCCAGCCCGGCCCGGGCACCCAGCACCCTGACCGCCCAGCCTGGCCAGGGCGCTGCTTCGGGCCCTGAAAGACGACTTAGATGCGGTTCCTTCTGCTGTCAGAGAGACAGACACTAATGCCAGGAGGGTGGGCGCAGGGCTCCGTGGATGTGGGGGACACACACTGAGGGCTTCGGGGCAGACGTGGCTTCCATTGGGGGACTCGGGGGGCGATCCTGAGCCTCCGTCCCTGTCACATCCCAGGAGCCCTCGCTCGCAGGGCAGCAGAGAGGACTGAACGGAGATGTCAGCTTCGGAAACAGCGCCTTGGGGGCTCAGCGTCGTCATAGGCCCCACTTTACAGCCACATCTGCTCAGGGTCGCACAGCTGGAGGCTGCCCCGAGCTGCCACCGAGGCCCCCGGCCCCCGGGGTCTTCCCGCAGGGCCACCCGCCTTCCCCTTCCTCCTCCGGCTAAATCTGTCCTTATCCCCCTCACAGCCGCGATGGCCGCATCGCCTCGCTGAGCCCACAGCTCCGTGAGCTCCGCCAGGGAGGGGCTGTGGGCCCGTGTGGGCAGGACCATCGGACCCAGCGGGACCCGCGCCGCTGCCCGGCCTGCTCGCCAGGGGCTGGCAAGTCTTCGAGCTTCATTGTCTCAGGACTTTGGGTCTCAGGATCGAGAGCCATGTCACCAGACCAGGCGGCCAGAGGGCCCCCGCGGCGTTGGGAATGTGGACGCCTGAGGGTCATCTGAGGATGGAGGCAGGTGGTGGCAGCTCAGAGGGACAAGCAGTAGGAGCCCCTTACACCCAGAAGGGGGGGGCATTGAGCAGGACACCAGCGCATCACTCCCTCCAGAGGCCGGGGGTGCCCGGGCCCTGAGAAGGGCCACTCAGGGAAGGGTGGGAACGGCCGGAAATGGGGCCTCCAGAAGGACAGATGGGAGGTGCCATGGCCTCCTCGCTGGGCCCACCAGGAGCAAAGCACCAGCGGAGACCGCTTTCCATCTGCGTCCAGAGACGGACACGCTGTCAGTTAAACTATAAAACCAGCTGCCGGACGGAGTTCATCCCTAGAAAACAATTCAGAACTCTAGACCCGAAGGTCCTGTCACCGCTGCCATTTCCTGCTCCTGGAGACCAGCAGAATGCCAAAGGCGGCGAGTGTCCTGTCAGTGCGGAGTAACCAGCAGAATGCCAAAGGCGGCCAGTGTCCGGTCAGTGCGGAGTAACCAGCAGAATGCCAAAGGCGGCGAGTGTCGTGTCAGTGCGGAGTAACCAGCAGAATGCCAAAGGCGGCGAGTGTCGTGTCAGTGCGGAGTAACCAGCAGAATGCCAAAGGCGGCGAGTGTCGTGTCAGTGCGGAGTAACCAGCAGAATGCCAAAGGCGGCCAGTGTCCTGTCAGTGCGGAGTAACCAGCAGAATGCCAAAGGCGGCGAGTGTCCTGTCAGTGCGGAGTAACCAGCAGAATGCCAAAGGCGGCGAGTGTCCGGTCAGTGCGGAGTAACCAGCAGAATGCCAAAGGCGGCGAGTGTCCTGTCAGTGCGGAGTAACCAGCAGAATGCCAAAGGCGGACAGTGTCCTGTCAGTGCGGAGTAACCAGCAGAATGCCAAAGGCGGCGAGTGTCCTGTCAGTGCGGAGTAACCAGCAGAATGCCAAAGGCAGCGAGTGTCCTGTCAGTGCGGAGTAACCAGCAGAATGCCAAAGGCGGACAGTGTCCTGTCAGTGCGGAGTAACCAGCAGAATGCCAAAGGCGGCCAGTGTCCTGTCAGTGCGGAGTAACCAGCAGAATGCCAAAGGCGGACAGTGTTGTGTCAGTGCAGAGTAACCAGCAGAATGCCAAAGGCTGCCAGTGTCCTGTCAGTGCGGAGTAACCAGCAGAATGCCAAAGGCGGACAGTGTTGTGTCAGTGCAGAGTAACCAGCAGAATGCCAAAGGCGGCGAGTGTCCTGTCAGTGTGGAGTCCGGGCCAACCACGCTGGCGTGAGAGAGAAGATAAAGACGAGGGTAAGTCACAAGTCCGTGTATGTTTGCCATAACGTTTATGGTTCTTGTCTTCATCGCAGCAAAGTCACTGGCATTGTCATCGTCATTCCCATCCGTTGGCAGAAATGGCCTAAAGGATGAGTCTTGCAGTTTCAGTAAATTGTGGTCAAACATTTCGGAAGCGGTGGTCCCTCCCGTGCGGAGAGCTGCTTCGTAGCTGCCACCTTCTCTCTCCGGGACAGTCTCACGTGTGCCTGGGATTTCAGTGCCAGTCACACCCCAGGGCTCCTGGGTTGAACCAAGGCACCCAGCCCCTTGCCTTGGGGCCCGTCCCAGAGACCCTGCAGCCCGCCCTCTACTCTGTCCAGCTGCCTCCCAGGCCCTCTACATGCTCCGTTTATCCAATGTTGTCGGCTGCTTGGTTGTACTTTTTAAATCTGCACGTGTTGTCAACATTAAAAGATGCAAACACTTTTTACATAAAAACATGACACCTTAGTTTCTCTCAAAATGCACAAAGCCAGCAACCTTTGCACTTTTCTGCAAGGTAACATCCACCTGAGGCTAGCAGGAGCTCAGGCTGTGGGGGTAGGGTCCCCACTAGTCAACCATCCCTTCTTCTAAACTAGGAGAACCCCCGATTTGGGGCTGGGCACATGGTCACCCAAGACAGAAACAACATTGCTCTGCCTCTCTTGCAGCTAGGGCCTAGGTGCACCATGTGACTAGATTCTGGCCAATAGGAGATGAGCTGAAGAGATGTGTGTGATCCGCGGGTTGTACCTCTAAAGTGTTTGCTCTCCCTTTCCCCGTGCCCCTTCCTGTTGTCTGGAAGGTGGAGACGCTGGCCCATGGTCCTCAAACATCCAGAAGAAGACACGCCCTCGGATGGCAGTCCCACCGTGCAGGAGAGCCTGGCTCCCCGATGCCTGGGTGAACCGAGCCACATGCCCACTCATACTCACAGGAGGTCACAATTTGCATGTCTATGTCATCTAAGCCACTGCCACGGGCAGGCCACCGCCGGGCGCCCCATAGATGGAGCCCCCTCTCCAGTTCACCACAGTCCCCACTCCTCTCTTTGTCTCCCCAACTCCACGGCCAGTGGGTTCCTGCTACTGAACTTGTGCTGTTATTCCACCCCTAATCTCCGCCTACTGCCCACCTGGCCCCTTAGGCATTTGAGTTGGGGACTCCCTACTGTCAATCCTCAAGAGATAACGTTAAGACGCCCATTTCCCAGGACTTTGGGGCTGCTCACCTCTCTTTTTAGGGGTCACTCTCTGTGACTCTGGGGCTCCCCTTCTGGAGAGGCCAACCTTACTGCCACCCTGGTGCTCTGTTGGGCACCTTCTCGCATGAGGAGAGATCCGTACGTTTTATCTCTGGCAGCAAATGTGAAGTGAAGGTTACATGAGATCACGCGTGGCAGCCCCTGGGCTGGCCCCGGCCAGGCTCCCATGTCTGCCTGCTGCTCCCCGTGGGCATCGAGAGGGAATCCGGGTGGGATTTGGTCCCGGGCGGGTCTGGCCCCAAAGCCTGTGTGACTCCCTCCTGTGCAGCTGGAGATGTAGGGCCAGGAGCCAGGCGACAGCCTAGGTCCCGGTCGCCATGACTGACATGGAGCAGAGCCGAGAATGGGCCCAAACACCTGTGTTCAGGACACTTATTTCCCCCAAAATGCTCATGAATAGGCGACCCTAAAGCCAGCTTCGTCAGCGGCTTCGAGAGGTATTGCCAAGCCTGCTCAGCCCCGCGGGGGCACTGGGGCCGGGGCCACCCCCGCCTGCTGACCGCACCAGCCTCGCCCCTCCCTGGGTCACGGGGCAGAGCATTTAGCACCTGCTCCAGGTGGTCACCTGGCCAGCTCGGCATCCGGGGCCTCGTGAGGAAGGCCGGACCGCAGGCCCAGCCCAGACCTGCTGAGTCCAAATCGACGGGGTTGTTTTTCACAGGCTGCCAGGGGATTCGTGCACACAGCACGTTGGAGAATCGCCGATGTAGCCACATGGATGGAAATGGAAGGAGTCCGGGCTTTGAAATTAAACAACCTGAATCCCAGCCGCGCTACCTGCTGGCCGAGTGACCTTGGGCCTGTGTCTTGAATCCCGAGCCTCAGCCGCATGAAGGGAGACACAGTATTCGGTGAAACCATCTGAAGGCCAAATACCTGTCTTGTTAGGTTGATGTGGGAATTAATTTTAAAATGAGTTCAAATACACGGTGCCCTTGGCACAGAGCAGGTGTTCACTCAGGGCACAGCCTGCTCCCCGCCCTCCCCTCACCCCACGGGCCCCACGGAACCACACACAGAACCCGGTGTCGTCGTCTCAGAACCAGGGTTCTGCAACAGGAGCTCCCGGCGTGTGGGCCGGGGGTGATTTTGCGGCTGCGTTGAGACAGTCCCATTGCACTTCCAGATGAAGAAGGGACCGCCCCCCCCACCCCCCCCGGCCCTGTGATGTGACGTGAGGTGTCAGGGCCTCGAGACCTGATGTGCTGGAAACCAAGATCAACAGTAATTAATATAAATGCGATGAGAAGTCCATCAGAAAGCTGACCTGGACTCTTGATATTCACAGGGTGAATATTTGCATTTTATTACAAACTCCCCCAACCTGATAATCTTACTGTTTACTAAACAATCACATGGATATGTCTGTTTGCATTCCTAAAAGGCAATTGTGTTTTCTAGTCAGTGGAACTTGACTACTACAGTTGAGTTCTCCCTGGCTTCCCCCCATAATTTCAAAATTATTATTGCTTGTCTTGTGTGTTAATTCGTGCGTCAGCTCTTCTCCAAGCCTTTAACCCGAAGGCCACGCTGGCCGTGGCCTTTCACACCAATGCTGACTCGGCCCCAATCTGCTGGGGTCACCCAGCGCATCACCCCAGCGGGTTGACAACCCTCCCCAGGAGAAGCATGCTCCCCGTGTCCGTGTGGAAGGTCATCACCAGGAAGGGCCGGTTGAACTCCGTGTCTGGGGCGGGCGAGGTGTCGAGGTTGAGGTCGGGGCGGGGCCCCAGCGTGAGCTGGATGCTGGTGGCGGCGGCCACCTCTGTGCCCGCCTCATCCAGAGTCATCGCGGCCTTGTGTGCGACCTGCAAGGAAAATTCCGGAATCGCCAGCTGACCCCATAGGAGGGATCAACCAGACCTTTATTTTTATTTTTTTAAATATGTTTTTATTGATATCAGAGAGGAAGGGAGACGGAGAGAGATAGAACCATCAATGATGAGAGAGAATCGCTGGTTGGCTGCCTCCTGCACACCCCAACTGGGGATGAGCCCGCAACCTGGGCCTGTGCCCTCAGGTCCTCCTGGCTCATGGGTCGACGCCCAGCCCCTGAGCCACGCCGGCCGGGCTCTCAGTCCCACGGGCCCACGATCAGGAAGGAGCCCCAGAGCCTCCTCCGCAGTCCAGCCCTGATGGTGTGGACCCACCCGGCCTTCCCGGTCCTGGGCTGTCACCCGAGGGCAGGGATGGGGCCTGACCTCTGGCCCCCGGTGCCTGTGGGGGCAGGTGTGCACGAGTGGGGGACACATGCGGAGCACAGATGGCCATGTGCCGAGTTGTGGCAAACAGCCGCTCCACGTGTGAGGAGATGCGGGCGCCTTCCTCCCGCAGCGGCCCGCAGGCACGGACACCCCACCGCTGACCCGGATCCCAGGTTACCTTCGAGATGTTCAGTCCGGGCTGCTCCGGGAGGCCTCCGCCCACAGCTGCTCCTGGGAGGAGCAGCTCCAGTCTGGCGGTGCTGGAGATGGAGAACTTGGGGAAGTAGAAATCGAGTTCTCTGCGGGGAGACAGATGGGTTTGCTGTTGAGACCCCAAAAGCGGCTGCGTGTGTCCCAGGTGACTCCGCAGGCTCCAGCCTCGGCCCCAAAGCAGCTCCAGGCCTGCAGCTTCTCACCCCCATTCGCACCTCTGGTCTCCCTGCCCCTCCAGCCCCTCCTCTCCATTCAACATCTGTCCAGGGCCCACCATCCTCCATTCAACATCTGTCCAGAGCCCGCCATCCTCCATTCAACATCTGTCCAGAGCCTGCCATCCTCCATTCAACATCTGTCCAGGGCCCTCCGTCCTCCATTCAACATCTGTCCAGGGCCCTCCATCCTCCATTCAACATCTGTCCAGAGCCCACCATCCTCCATTCAACATCTGTCCAGAGCCTGCCATCCTCCATTCAACATCTGTCCAGAGCCCACCATCCTCCATTCAACATCTGTCCAGGGCCCTCCATCCTCCATTCAACATCTGTACAGAGCCCACCATCCTCCATTCAACATCTGTCCAGGGCCCTCTGTCCTCCATTCAACATCTGTCCAGGGCCCTCCGTCCTCCATTCAACATCTGTCCAGGGCCCTCCGTCCTCCATTCAACATCTGTCCAGGGCCCTCCGTCCTCCATTCAACATTTGTCCAGGGCCCACCATCCTCCTTTCAACATCTGTCCAAGGCCCACCATCCTCCATTCAACATCTGACCTGGGCCTTCTTTCCTGCCTCCACTGCTTAAGGGATGGAACTCTGTGCATCATGGGGTCACTCAGGTTGGCACCAGAGCTGGGACTAGACCATTGCGCTCCAGAGACCAACTGACCAGGCCCCATCCTGACATC
>NW_005872839.1:22381-29500 GCF_000147115.1 Myotis lucifugus | reverse complement strand
CCCGTGACTGCCTCCTGGCCTGTCCCTCGTGTCCCTGTGCAGCCCGGGGGCCGGGCCCTTGCCTGCCCTGCGCTTGCGTCTCCTGTTTGGGAAACGGGGTAAGTGCTGTCACAGCGACAGAGCAGTGCCGGGCAGTGAGGGCTGCTTGGCTCTCTGGTCTCCTTACTCTCTTTGGGGTGGTTAGTTAAAAAAATGTTTTTAAAATATATTTTTATTGATTTCAGAGAGAAAGGGGGAGGAAGAGAGAGATGGAAACATCAATGATGAGAGAGAATCATTGATCGGCTGCCTCCTGCACGCCCCCTACTAGGGATCGAGCCTACAACCCTGGCATGTGCTCTTGGCCGGAATCAAACCCGGGCCCCTTCAGTCTGCCGGCCGACACTCTATTCACTGAGCCACACCAGCTGGGGCCAGAGGTGGTTAAGTTTAAAGGAAAAAAACCCATCATGTGGCACCAGCTGCTCTGAAACGTGTGTGGATCTGAGGGCTCGGCTCAGCCTGGCTGGCAGGCCTAAGGCAGGTCACCTAACACGGGGCCTCAGTTTTCCTCATCTCTCAAGTGGACATAATAAAATCGCCTTGTTGGGCTGTGAAGAAAATTCGGTAAAAATCAAACATGCACCGTGACCGGCATGATAGTATTCAGACTGTGTGTGTGTGTGTGTGTGTGTGTGCAAACAGGCTGACATACACCAGGCGAGAACTATTCACAGGCACGTAGCTGAGTCATGCCTTAGGGGCTCAGGCCAATCCCTTCTTCTTTTAAAACCAATCTGTCTCCTCACGTGTGAAAAGGAAACATGAGCCATAGCCTCTGTGCTTCATCCCGGTGAGAAGGTCAAATGAGAGGTGGGTGTGAATTCCCTGGAGACCCACACAGCACTCGCTGTGCAAGTACGAGAAGGACCGGACGCATCCGCTGAGTGAAGGAGTGTGATTAAGGAGCGAGGCACGTGATCACACTGCTCTCCTGGGAAAATAAAGGCTCTCCCAGCGCTGGGCTCTCCCCGCTCTCATCCATGCCTCCGGGGCCTGCCAGAGGAAGGGGCTCATGGTCCGTGACTCGGCGCTGCCTACAGTTACTAATGTGGAGATCACAGCCCTCCTGCAGCAGCCTCCCCGCGGGGGGAGGATGGGGACCGCCCTCAAATGCAGGGTCTTGGGTCCCTGACTGACCTGCCCCCTAAATCAGAATCTTCTGGGGACAAGCGCAAGATACCTGCATTGTAAGCGAGTTCCTCAGGGAGTGCTATGCACACTAACGTTGGAAAAATCCTTCTTTAAAAAAACTCAACAAGTAGTATTAATATGTAATCAGTGATGAGTTCCCCGTCACTGGGGGTATGCAAGCAGAAGCATCAAGGATTCCTGGAGCTCCTACATCTCAGTCAGCAGGGGGGGCTCTGGAGGCTGTGAGGAGCGGGGCTGCGGTGTGATTGTGACCCCGGAGGGAGGGTCCTGGGATAGACCCCTCTTACCTCTGAGGAGCAGGTGACTCACCAGGACCTCCGCGGTGGCGTTGCTGAGTTCCTCCACCCAGGCGCCAAGCTGCCCCCGGGTCTGCTTCTCTACATACTCCCGGATGCTGTGCTGGGCCCCCGCCGGGTCCTGGGCAGCCCCCGGGCCCAGGCCGCTGAAGCTGCGCTGGCCCAGCGTCAGGAGGAGCTGGGGGCCCTGCACGGGGAGCCTGCGCAGCAGGTCACGGAAGCCCTCCTGGATCTCGGCCTCGGAAACCAGCGTGAGGTTGAAGCCCAGGCCCTCCAGGAGGTGGGCCCTGCTGGCGGCAGGGGCTCCGAGGGACAGCGTGGCCAAGGCCCAGGAGATGCTCACGGGGGAGAAGAGGACGTTCTCTCCGGGGGCCTCCGAGGCCAGCTGTCGGTAGAGGTCGAAGGCAAAGTCTATGTTGCTCACGGAGAGCTTGTGGCAGGGCAGGGCCGGCCCGGGAGGGACGTCCGAGGGGCCGGGGTCCATGGGGCCAGAATCCTTCTGGTTGGCCAGGGCCAGGCAATGGCCCACAGCCAGGAGCGCAGGGACCAGCAGCCACATCCTCTGGAGTCCTTGGTCAAGATTCTAGAAGCAGGGGCGCGGGAGGACAACAACAACAACCGTAATAGTAATCCTATCTAACAAAAGACAAAAAGGGTAATTAACCGTACCTCCGCTACGCTTCCCATTGGCTAATTAGGGCAATATGCAAATTAACCGCCAACAAAGATGGCGGTTAACCATCATCAAAGATGGCGGTTAATTTGCATACGTAGGCACAATGATGGGAGGCGAAAGAGGAAGGACGGAAGAACAGTGATCGGAAACCCAGGCAGCAGGCAAGAGCTGGCTGGCAGGGCAAAGGCGGCCCTGGGGGCTGCCTTTGCCCTGGCCCCCAGCCGGTGATCACCATTGGAAAGCCGGGCTGCAGGTGAGGCAGCACCCCCAGGGGCCTGGACCCCGGGGTCGCCATGGCGATCGGAGGGAGAGAGAGCCGCATCGGGAATGGAGAGCCGGGGCGCAGGCGAGGCGGCACCCCAGCACCCCAGCACCTGACATGCAAAGGTCGGGGATGAAATGACTTTTCCAACCACATGTGCAAATATCCTGGGGAAGGCATCACTGAAGAGTTCACAACAACTCTCTTACTTGGCAAGGAAGAAAACAGTTGGCAACGGAAACAATCCCTTACATCAAAGTTAAGGTCCCTCTGAGTAAAAGAGAATATTTCCAATGTAAAGGAGGGAGCAGGCAAAAATAATAGGTTCTCATGACTTCCACTGAAGTTTGAGCATATGACAGAGTCAAAATGACATACAAATTAAAACAGACAGTGGACATTCAAATGACCCGAATCAACTGTCACTGTTTGTCCCAATAGCTGCAATGCTTATGTGATAATATAGTTTAACAAACATTCAAAACAAGTCACATGATAAGAGAGGTTCGGCTTCTAAAGTAAATTGAATATGTTCTTTAAAAATTCTCATGTCCTCCCCTCTGACTATAATTCTTAATTTTCCAATCAGAAAATTACCCCAGGTGATCCAGTAACATGTAGAACTCCAGTAACCTAACTTATTTAAAAAAACAAACATCCCAACCATTTTTAAAATATTTAAATTGATATTTTAGGGTTAAAATTATAGAAGATATTTAGATCCAAATATATTTTCTGAATAGAAAATATTTCAGTTTTTGATTAAAAAAATAAACATAAAAAATATATAAGTGACACATTTTCCCAAGGAACTCTGAATTAGTACCTTTCCCTCTAACTTTCTTCAAATTAAGAGAACCTATGGAGTTTCCTATACTGCACAAGTTTTAATGAAAGAAAATAAGACTTTCTAAGAGCATCAAATACATGTTTTCTTATTTACAAATATATATACTCTTCTCTCTCTCTCTCTCTCTCAAATATATTCTTACTGATTCAGAGAGGAAGGGAGAAGGAGAGAGATAGAAACATCAATGATGAGAGAGAATCATTGATCGGCTGCCTCCTACATGCCCCGTACTGGGGATCAAGCCCACAACCCGGGCATGTGGCCTGACCAGGAATCAAACTGTGACTTCCGGAGAAACCAAGATGGCGGCATAGGTAAACACCGGAGTTTGCTGCCTCGAACAACCACTTCAAAAATACAACTAAAAGACGGAACGGACATCATCCAGAACCACAGGAAGGCTGGCTGAGTGGAAGTTCTACAACTAGGAGGAACCGAGAATCAGAGGAGGCGCAGTGCTGAAGTAAAATACTAAGGTGCGGACTGCGTGCGGCGCGGGCTGGTGGTTGAGGGCGCGGTTGTCTGTTTCAATCCGAGGGAGCCTCAGACTCTGAGCTCCAGATCCAGGCGAGTCTCTAGGGACCCAGACTCAAACGGGAGAAGCGGGACTGTCCGGCTTCGGTCCCTCCGAGGTTTGCAGCGGTTGCTGGGACAGAGAGGCAGAGCCCCTGGGGACGGACTGAGAGCAGCCATAACTTCTCCCTCCTCCGCCCTGTTGATCCCGTGGGACCCGCCCCGCCCAAGCCCTGCACAGAGCCATTTGCCGGATAGCCTCAGGCAAAGGCTAGATTAGCACCTCCCTAGAGGACAGAAGTTCTCCCACTGCAAACACAGCTGATTCTCACAGCCAGTTGGCCTGGAGGTCAAGTAGTAATTACCTACAACAATCAAGGCTTGACTACAACAAGACTGCTCACAGAGACCACAAGGGGGTGCACCAAGAGTGTCTACCTCAGGTAATTGGGACACTTAACACGGAAAGCCACTCTATCGACACAGCGAAGCATAAAAAAATGCCAAGACAAAGAAACAGGTCACAAAGGACAGAACCAGAGGAAAGCAGGCTACTGGATATAGAATTCAAAACCACACTTTTGAGGTCTCTCAAGAGGCTTCTAGAGTCTGTCGATAAACTTGATGAGATGTACAGGAAATCTAATGAGACCCTCGATGGTGTGATAAAGGACCAACTAGAAAGTAAGCATACACTGACTGAAATAAAGAATATTATACAGACTCCCAACAGCAGACCAGAGGAGCGCAAGAATCAAGTCAAAGATTTGAAATGCGAGGAAGCAAAAAACACCCAACCGGAAAAGCAAAATGAAAAAAGAATCCGAAAGTGTGAAGATAGTGTAAGGAGCCTCTGGGACAGCTACAAGCGTACAAACATCAGAATTATAGGGGTGCCAGAAGATGAGAGAGAGCAAGATATTGAAAACCTATTTGAAGAAATAATGGCAGAAAACTTCCCCTACTTGGTGAAAGAAATAGATTTACAAGTCCAGGAAGCGCAGAGAACCCCAAACAAAAGGAATCCAAAGAGGACCACACCAAGACACATCATAATTAAAATGCCAAGAGCAAAAGACAAAGAGAGAATCTTAAAAGCAGCAAGAGAAAGAAACTCAGTTACCTACAAGGGAATACCCATACGACTGTCAGCTGATTTCTCAACAGAAACTTTGCAGGCCAGAAGGGAGTGGCAAGAAATATTCAAAGTGATGAATACCAAGAACCTACAACCAAGAGTACTTTATCCAGCAAAGCTATCATTCAGAATTGAAGGTCAGATAAAGAGCTTCACAGATAAGGAAAAGCTAAAGGAGTTCATCACCACCAAACCAGTATTATATGAAATGCTGAAAGGTATCCTTTAAGAAGAGGAACAAGAAGAAAAAGGTAAAGATACAAATTATGAACAACAAATACGCATCTATCAACAAGTGAATCTAAGAATCAAGTGAATAAATAATCTGATGTACAGAATGAACTGGTGATTATAATAGAATCAGGGACATAGAAAGGGAATGGACTGACTATTCGTGGGGGGAAAAGGGGTGTGGGAGATGCGGGAAGAGACTGGACAAAAATCATGCACCTATGGATGAGGACAGTGGGTGGGGAGTGAGGGCGGAGGGTGGGGTGGGAACTGGGAGGAGGGGAGTTATGGGGGGGAAAAAGAGGAACAAATGTAATAATCTGAACAATAAAGATTTAATTTAAAATAAATAAATAAATAAACTCTGAAAAAACAAAACAAAACTGTGACTTCCTGGTTCATAGGTCGATGCTAAACCACTGAGTCACACCGGCCGGGCTCAATTCTTATTTATAAATTCATTCCAAGGACATATACAGCTTGAAAAGCTTTGGAAGTAGTTTCAAAAAAAAAACAACCCTAGCTTTTAAGTAACAAGAAAACAGTTATAAAAGAAAGTTTAAATTAAAAGAAAAAAAATGTTTTAATTTACTCAAGAGTGGGAACATCCTCCATGAAAATGCGTACCTTGACTGTGGATGGCTGGGTGGCCTTATCACACCTTAGGAATTCAAATGCTTTTTACAATGACAAGAAAGAGAGTTTCATCTCATTTCTCTCCCAGGGTAGGTGTCTGTCAATAGAAGGTGGACATCAATAAAAGGAGGGGCTTGCACAATCAATCCAGAAAGTCAGCAATCTATGAATAATCCAGAACCAAGTATTTATCTCCTCTGCCTCACACCCTCCCTCCCAGCCAGTGAGCAAGATAATTACCCTCAAGTCAAGCTAAGTGCCCCCCCAGTCACAGTGGCCCAATGCTGACATACAAAGCATACAAATAATTCTCACTCTGGCATAAAAGTGACAACTTTCTTGGAAGAAAAGCAGATACTGTACATTTCTCAAAGTCTTCCTGAAACATTTTTTAAAGTAATTTTTACTTCTTTAGAAAAAATGCATACATGGCAAACCATCTGTGATAAAAGGCCCATTCTATAAAATTTTCCCTGGTCCTACTCATATCTGCAATCATAACCATATTTACAGACAAATATATCTATACTAATAAAAGAGTAATATGCTAATTAGACCGGGAGACCTTCCAGGAGACCTTCCAGATGTTCTTCTGGACAAAGCCATGGTGGTGGGGCCGAGGTAGAGGCGGTTAGAGGCCAAGAGGGGAGGGCAGTTGTGGGTGATCAGGCTGGTGGGGGGCGGAGCTGTTGGGGGTAAGCAGACCAGCAGGGGGGCCAGTTGGGGGCAAGCAGGCCATCAGTGGGGGTCAGTTGGAGGTGATCAGGACAGCGGGGGGGGGCAGTTTGGAGTGAGCAGGCCAGCAGGGGGGGCAGTTTGGGGTGATCAGGCTGGTGGGGGGGCATTTGGGAGCAAGCAGGCCGGCAGGCAGAGTGGTTAGAGGCAATCAGGCAGGCAGGCGGGCAGGTGAGTGGTTAGGAGCCAGCAGTCCAGGATTGCGAGAGGGATGTCTGACTGCTGGTTTAGGCCCAATCCCTGTAAACTGGCAGTAGGACATCCTTCGAGGGGTCCCAAATTGGAGAGGGTGCAGGCCAGGCTGAGGAACACACCCTCCCCAGTGCACGAATTTCGTGCACAAGGCCACCAGTTTTACCATAAAAGATACTTGACAAAAATCATTTGGGAGTTCACTAATCTCTGGAAGAATGAGAGGAATAAAGTTTTTTATTGAAAGTCAAAACAATTTTCACAATTATGCATCAGACTTGTTTCAATTAAGAAATCCCTGCTACTATGTTCAAATACTGGGTCCTTATATCATTTACCACCAGTTACACTTATAGCACTGGACAATAGCCCCTTTTCCTCTTGTCTCCAGGACTC
>NW_005872839.1:19296-20583 GCF_000147115.1 Myotis lucifugus | reverse complement strand
GTACATGTGTGCCTGCTCCTGTGTGACTCGTGAGGTGACCCGTGGCAGGTCCACCACGCTGGCTGGGGGCTGTGGCTCCCGCTCCGGCCCCACCCGCAGCCCCCACTCACCTGAACCTGCCAAGGAGCTGAGGGACTCCGCAGTCGTGGCCCGGGACACAGAAGCCTGTCCGTGCGGGAGGACGGAGGCTGGACGGTGGGACTAGCAGGCTGTCCGAGGCTGCCCGTGGCCCACGTCGCCCGCAGCACCCCGGCAGGAGGCAAACTGGCCGCCCGCGTCCGGGCTGTGCGAGGTCGGCGCGGGGCAGAGCTCGGCGCGGGTGGGCCTGGTGCCCGGGGCTCAGTCCATCACTGTTTGCAGCCTGACCCTCCCCCGAGGCTCGGTTCCTCCTCTGCCCCTCCCACTCCAGGTGGCCAGGAAGTTCAATGTAGTGACGCCTGTGGGCTTGGAATCCAGGGAAAGGCTGAGTTCACTGGGGCTGCCTGCAGCCGCTCTGGCTCCATTCCTGCCGAGACACGCTCTGCGGCCACCCACCTCCCGCCCACGCCGTGCGAGACACGGAACCCAGCCCGCGCCCCGGGTCTGGCCTCCAGGGGTGTGGGCTCCGACTCTTGAACAGCGTCTTTCAAATCGCAACGCCTAGCTCTCGGGACGTCAGCAGACCCGGCCACTCAGAGCAGCATAAACAAAAGGTTAATGTGTGCCCAGCGAGAGAGTGTTTGCGAAACCTTTCAGCCGAAATACCTTCTCCGTCCTGGCAGGTGGCGGGAAGGGACAAAGGTGGCCTGGCGACAGGGCGAGGGGCAGGTGGGCGTGGGCTCATGGGTGGGAGCAGGCTTCCTTTCCCCCGGGTTTGCTTATTCGGACTTTATTTTTCTTCTCCGCACCCACCGCCTGGACCTAAACACCCACACAGCCACTTCTTCTTTTTCAAATCCTCACCCAAGGATATTTTTCTTGATTTTAGGGAGACAAGAAGGAAGAGAGAGAGAAAGAAATATCGAGAGAAATATGAGAGAGGAACAGCAATTGGTTGTCTCCTATACACACCCCAACCAGAGATCAAACCCGCAACCTAGGTAGGTGCCCTGACCTAGAATCGAACCACAACCCTTTTGGCATACGGACAACGTTCAACAACGGAGCATCGGTGGACCGCCCTGGTGTGTCTCAGATTTCATTCTTCTCTAATATCAGGGAGGAGCGAAGGGGGCTGCATCATCACACTCTCATCCGGGCTGGACTAGGACAAACCTCTCAGAGTTTTCCTCTTCTCGGTTTAGAGGG
>NW_005872839.1:13017-18750 GCF_000147115.1 Myotis lucifugus | reverse complement strand
ATGCCGACGTGCCACGGTCTGTCCTGCGGCTACCAGCGCCCGCTGGTGCAGGGTGGCAGCGAGCCGGCGCACTGCTCTCTCCTCTCACTTTCACGGTGGGAGAGTCCTTCTCCCTCGGGTCTTAGCGTGACTGTTTCCTTCTTACGTTGAGAGCTTTCACCTTCCCCCTCAAGGAGGGACTTGGGGGTCTCCCTGGCACCTCCGAATTGCCCAAGTCACGGAAGTGAGAGGACCTGGCACTGGGGTGCGGGGAGCCGCCGCTGCCGCCCAGGCCCCACTCGCTCACGCCCTGGCCCCTCCCGGCCCCTTGGTTACCTTCTGCGGGTCCTGGGGGGACACCTTCCCCTCGGCCCCTCCCGGCTCCCCACTCGCTGGCGAGCTGCCCGTAGACGACCCCTCGGAGGAGCACGCCCTTCTCTGCACACCCAGGGACTCGGGGTGGGGCCCCGAAGGCTCACTGGCCCACCCCGGGGCGTCCTGCTGCTCCCTCCGCCTCGACCTCCCTCCTGACTCCGGACAACATCCTGTCTGTCTCCCAGGAACTGAGGGCGCGGCTGTGTCCAGACCTGACGTGTCACTTCCCTCCGCAGGCTGCTCCCTGGGTCCGTCTCAGGGAAGCTGTTGTCACCAGGAGCCACACCCACATGCATTTTCCTCCTTCCTCCCCTCACGCCTCACACCGGCTCCCCACAGCCTTGGAGCGTCCCCTCTCCCTCGGCAGCGGCCCCATCTCTGCCTCAGTGCAGCCCACAGCCCCGTCCCGGCCCCGGACCCTTCCACGCAGCAGCCGCAGCCTCTTTCTCGGACGCAAGTCTGCTCACTCCCACTCTCTGTCTGAACTCCGTTAAAGCTGCCTGTGGCTCTGAGAAGCCATGCCAGCATCCTCACTGAGCTGCCCGGCCCTGAGCGCCCAGCAGCTCCACGGTGGCCCCTGCCGCCCCTCAGCCCTCCATCCGTCCCTGCTCCAGGCCTGCTCAATTCTTTTGGTTTCTTGAAAATCCTCCCATCACTCTTTCTCTTGCCTGGGACATTCTCCTCGCTGTTCACTTACCCATCCTCTACTCTCCCTCTGATCGCAGGGCAGAAGCCACCTCCTCCAGGGAGCCCTCCCTGGCTTCCCCAGTGGAGTTGGGTGCTCTCGAGTCTCAGCTTCCAGAGCCTCGTCTCACCACCTGTCTTGCCCATCACAGTCCGAGTCCCGGGAGAGCCGTCACTGTGGAAATCGTTCAGGACAGAATCGCTTTGTGGTTTAGAGTGTATGTGTGACGCCGAGCAAGCTGGGAGAGCATCCTGCCCGCCCTCATCACCGCTGTGTGGGCTGGGGGAGCTCTCTGAGCGGTGCTCCTCAGTCCTCTCATCCATACAATGGGAGCAAGAGCAGCATCTGCTTCCCAGGCCCTCACAGGGGCTGGGTGAGGCCTGGCAGCTGGATCTCAAGCCCGTGTTCGATGTTGGTGGCCTCGTCATGATGCCTGGTGACCCCTGGGGCCCAGAGCTTCAGCCCTCCCCGCGCCGTGACAGGGTGATGGCTTTTACTGCTGTGGGTGCTCACGCTCCGCTGCTCCCCGACCTTCGTTCTGGTTGCCGGGGGGCCCTCTGGCAGGGGCAGGGCTCAGGACCTCGCTTCTGAAACGGGGCCACTCTCCCCGAGTCGGGGTGCTGGGGGGCTGGGCGGGAGATTCTAGGACGAGGAGGGCCGGCTCGGCTGCAGAAGCCAGGGGTCCGGCTGTGCCAGGTGAGGTCAGGTCTGGACCCCCCACAGGGTGGCCACGTGGGCAGACCTTGGGGAGGAAGAGTGACACTGGGACTGGGACCAGCGAGCCTTCGGGAGGCGACACCGGGCAGCAGGTCCCTTCTGGTCCTGGGCCTGAGGTCCAGGTTGGCTTGTCCGGGCCGGGCTGCTGGAGGGGAAGGCAGAGCCCAGAGCCTGGCAGGGGGCGGAGCCTACTTGGGAGCCTGGGGTCCCCGGGTTCTCCCATCTCTCAGAGCAGCGGTCGCCAACCTTTCGAATCTCAGGGACCGCCAGGGGTCCGCGGAGCACCGGTTGGCGACCGCTCTCTTAGTGTATCTTCATCACAGTCGCCTGTAGCCATGGTTACTGCCTACCACCTCTTACCTGCTCTGCTGGGCACTGCGCAGTAAGTAGCCCAGCCCTGTCACCCCGTTTCACCAGGGAAAGTCCGAGGGAAAGGACTCTCACTGCGGGCGGCCACAGCGCGTGGGGCCAGGCAGATCGGGAAAGGCACAGGGACACGCCGAGCCGAGGCCCCTGGTTTATTGCCATCGGAGGTCACAGAGCCTCGGAGGCACGTGTGGGAGCCACCAGCAGTCACGGGCGCTCCCCCAGGAGGGAGCAGGCAGGGCGAGGCCCACCAGCTCCCTGTGCACGGGGCCAGGCTGCCCCCGGAGACAGGCGCCCTCCACGGCCAGGGCACGAGGGGGAGGGAGCTCTAGGCTGCGCTGGGGTTGGCCACTTTGCCGCAGAAGAGGATGCTCTGGGTGTCCTCGGACAGGATGGTGAACAGGAAGGGCCTGTTGAACTTCACGGAGGCCCGTGGGAGTCTGGCGGACTTGAGCATCACACTGACTCCCGTGGCGGCGGCGGCTTCGGTGCCCGTCTCGGCCACGTCCATCAGGCTCTTGTGCACCACCTGTGAGGACCGGGCCGCCCCGAGACGGTGAGCAGGAGGCTGCAGCCCGCCCGCCCGCGCGGCTCTCGGGGGCTGGCATTGACCCACCGCTGACTGTCACGCTGCTGTCAACCGGCTCAGCTGGTCCGCTCCTCCCGGCACCCTGGTGTGCGGAGCCCTGATGTGCACATGTGCACGCGAGGCTCGGGGCTGTGAGGGGCCTGCCGGGTGCAGGGCAGGGGCACCCTGGGTGGGTCCCCCGCCTGAGCCCAGAGACGGTGCTGCCCCCACACCCCCTTTTGTGGGGGGACACGCAGGAGGGCGTTTTCCCACAGGCTCCTCCGCAGGCAGCTGGTGCAGAGTTCGGAACCCACAGACAGCGGGCCCTGCGTCAGCATGCCTCCTGCCCCAGCCCCATGTCCTTGGGGTTCGGCGATGTCGCAGGGGATGTGGCTTCACATCCCTGGACCCTGCAGCTGCCCCACCCCCACCCCTGCACTTGACCTTCCATTGCCACACCCTTTGGGAGGTGGGGTGCAGATGAGGGTGGAGGGCTTCCCAGCAGCTCCCCGTTCTCTGACTGCTCTGCTTCTAGGCACGCAGTGCAGGGTCCCCAGGATCTCCCATCTCTTCGTGCCCCTTCATCACAATCGCCCCAGAGCCGTGGCTACCACCTCCTGCCTCTGACCTGTTCCGCCGGGCAGGGGCACTTTGCAAGACCTCTCCCCGCATTTACCCGTGAAAAAGCTGAGGGGACAGGCCTTGAGCCATGGGCTCTGCAGGCAGTAAGGGGAGGAGCGTGGGGGGGGGGTCCTCTGCTGATTGCACCCCAGGCTCTCCCCTACGCCTGGCTCCGTCCCATGAGACTGCAGGGAGGGGCCCGCCCAGGCCTCAGCACCCAGCTCCTGGGGGCGACTGGTCATGAGGGGGGCAGCTCTGTGTGGAGATGGGAGACTCCCTGGCCTCTGCCCGGCCTGGCTGTTCCCAGCTCCACGCGGAGGCTGATGTCCATGCTGTCGACTCACCTGAGAGACCGCCAGGTTCTTGTCACCTGTGATCCCCGACAGGTCGGCCTTCTTGCTGAAGACCTTCCTCATGCCCAGCCGGGGGAGGACGCCTTCCAGGTGATAGAGGCTGGAGAGGGAGAACTTGGGCAGGTGGAGCTCCATCGGCCTAGGAGGAGAGGAGAACAGACGGGAGCGCTGCTTGGCCGCCCGGCCTCCTTCCTCACAGCTGTCCTGCTGGTCCCTCCCACAAGCCCTGCAGCTGCAAATGAGCCTTTCCTGCCTCACTTTCTTTGTTGTTGTTGTTAATCCTCGCCTGAGGATATTTTTTCATTGATTTTTAGGGAGAATGGAAGAGAGAGGGAAAGACAGAGAGAAACATTGGTGTGAGAGAAACACACCAATTGGTTGCCTCCTGCACGAGCCCCAACCAGGGCTCGGGCTGGGGAGGAGCCTGCAACCAAGGTATATGCCCTTGACTGAAATCAAACTCGGGACCCTTTGGTCCGCAGGCTGACGCTCTATCCACTGAGCCAAACAGGCCAGGCATATATATACACACACACACACACACATTAGAGGCCCGGTGCACAAAGATTCATGCAAGAACAGGCCTTCCTTCCCCTGGGTGCTGGCACTGGCTTCCCTCTGGCACCTGGGACCCGGGCCTTTGCTCTGGCCGCCACCTTTCGCTCCGGCCTGGAGCTGCCTCCTGCCCGCTCCAGCCGACTCTGTGGCTGCCGCCCAGAGACCGGCCCTTGGTGGCCGGCCAGGGCTTGCGGGAGGCTTGGCTTCCTTCGTTGCTGGGGTGACAAAAAAAGCCAAGCGTCCCGCCTGAAGGAAACCAAGTGTCCCGCTCACTCCGGCCGGCGCCGCCATCTTTGTGGCTATGGGCGCCACCATTTTGTCGTGGACTGACAGTTAATTTGCATATTACCCTTTTATTAGTATATATGCTAGAAGCCCGGTGCACGAAATTCATGCATGGGGGGGAGTCCCTCAGCTCAGCCTGCACCCTCTCATAATCTGGGACTCTTAGGGGGAATCCTGCTAGTTTAGGCCCGATCCCACATCTGCCTGCCTGATTGCCCCCCACCACCTCTGCCTCGGCCCCCACCACTGTGGCTTTGTCTGGAATGACGTCCTGAAGGTCATTCAGCTGTCCAGTCTAATTAGCATATTATGCTTTTACTATTATAGATTGATTTCACAGAGGAAGGGAGAGGGAGTGAGAGATAGAAACATCAATGATGAGAGAGAATCATTGATCAGCTGCCTCCTGCACACCCCACACTGGGGGTCAAGCCTGCAACCCGGGCATGTGCCCTGACCAGGTATCAAACTGTGACCCCTGGTTCATAGGTCGATGCTCATCCACTGAGCCACACCAGATGGGCTCCTTCCTCACTGTCTTGACCCCTGGTGCTTACTTTTCTTTTCCTCCTTTTTAAAAACATGTATTCCATTTATTTTAGAAAGAGAGGAAGAAACATCCCAAGAGAGAAACATGGATCTGCTGCCTCCTGCACGCCCCCTGCTGAGCATCGAGCCAGCAGCCTTGGAGCATAGGACAGCCCTCAACCACTGGAGCCACACCAGCCGGTTGCTCTCTTAATTCACTCTTTATCATTCATGTCAGCACATGCCGGCTGGGTCTGGGGCCACGCATCCGCCTGGCCCTGCCCTTCCCTTGCAAACCAGCGGTGTAGGGGGAACCCTGCATGCCCACGGATTCGCAGGCACTGGGAGACGGCCCCAGGCAGGCGGCTTCCTGCACCGAGGTGACAGCGAGCCTGAGTCCCTCCTGAAGGAGGGGAAGGGCCAGCTGGGTGGAAGGAGGCAGGAGGCAGCTGCACGGGCCACAGTGCAAAGCTGCTTCTCAGCCCGTCTCAGCTCAGGCCTCAGCCAGTCCCCATGCCTCGGCCCCTCACCCTCAGGAGGCTGACAAGGACAGGACGGGCACGAGGCTGGGGCTGTGATGAGGGTCCTCAACTTAGAGGATGTAAGAGTCAGAGGCAGCTGGAGCCCCTGGCGAGTCTGATATTTTCATCTCATAGAAGAAAACATTCAGGC
Source organism: Myotis lucifugus (assembly GCF_000147115.1). NCBI lineage: Eukaryota > Metazoa > Chordata > Mammalia > Chiroptera > Vespertilionidae > Myotis > Myotis lucifugus. The sequence continues at coordinate 13,043 of NW_005872839.1, read as the reverse complement.
GGAAGCCACACGGGAGGCCACGGGCC
>NW_005872839.1:0-11441 GCF_000147115.1 Myotis lucifugus | reverse complement strand
CTCCCCGGGGGCTTCCGACACTCCGAGGGAGAGCGCCTCGGCCGCCGTACAGCGTATTGGACGTGGGCCCTGACACGTTCACCAGCTTTCAAACTACTCACTGTCCGAACAAGGCCGTTGCCCTAGCTCAGTAGCAGTTTGTCGCGGGGACCCGCCCAGGGCGCGCAGCAGGCGCTGGAAGCCCTGGTGGATTTCCGTCCCCTAGGTCTCCGTGAGGTTGACCTTGAGGCCCTTGTGGATTTCCATCAGGGTGCGGCCGCGGGCCCCCAGGGACAGGAAGGCTAACGCGGTGGAGATGCTCTTCGGGGAGAAGAGCACATTCTTATCGGGGTTCTTCCGAGCCAACTGCCTGTAGAGGCTGAAGGCAAAGTCGGCGTTGCTGGAGGCCAGTCGGAGGCTGTCCACCGGCGTCTCGTTGCCCGGGGTCACCTTCTGGTCCGGCGTGTCCCCTGGGAGGCCGTGGGCAGTGGGGCCGAGCCCAGCCGCCAGGAGCCCCAGCACCAGGAGGACTGACATCCCTTCTGCCCTCAACTCTGAAAAGCGAAGCTGCTCTAAGTCTCAGCGGGCCAGGGGGGCCCGGACCACCTCCCAGGGCCCCCACATGGCCTGCTTTCTGCCCCCACCCCCCCAGCTAGCTTTGTGGCCTCCCAGAGTGGCAACCTCCTAGGCACCCGCCATACGTAATTATGCTCTGTGCTCTCACATTTGTAGGTTAGCACTGAAATTGTGGCCATTTTCCCCAGGGGAGAAACGGCACAGAGAGGTGAAGGGACTTGCCCAGGCCGCACAGCAAGGACAGGGCAGAGCGGAGGCAAGAGCTGGGTCTGCCTGGCTCCCAGGTGGGGAGCTCGTGATGGGCACAAGGTGCATCCTCCCCGCGTGCGGACACCAGCCAGAGGGGATCGGAAGCACGCAGTTGCTTGGCGTGTGTCCCCTGTCCACCCCCAAGTAGGGCCCCAGGAAGGGGCGCCAGGCGAGTCAGCGACCACACCGCTGCTCCCGGCCTCTCGATGACGCGCTGGCAGGTGCTGACTGCAGTGCCTGGGCGCAGTCAGGGCTCATGCAGACACTGGCCCGGCCGGCCGGTGTGGCTCAGTGGGTGAGCATCGGCCCAGGCACCAGGAGGTCACAGCTCGGTTCCCGGCCAGGGCACAGGCCCAGGTTGCAGGCTCGATCCCCACTGTGGGGCCTGCAGGAGGCAGCGACCCATGATCCTCTCTCCTCACTGATGTTTCCATCGCTCTCTCCCTCTCCCTTCCTCTCTGAAAGCAATAAAAACATATTAGAGAGAATAATAATAAGGGGAAACAGAGAGACACAGATTTCAGAGCCAGTTGCTGCAGCAAACAGGGCCAATCACCTTCCTCCGCCCACTCAGCCCCGAGCCCCGAGGGGACAGGGCAGCTGGGCTGGTGGCAGAGAGGGCAAGAGGAGGAAGAGGAGGAGGAGGAAGAAGAGGAGGAAGAGGAAGGGGGAGGGGGGGGAGACGGAGCTGAGCTGATGACCATCCCAAACAGTGGCATCACCTTTGGACCAGCCCGGAACAGAGGCAGTTCAATTGCCCCCTGTGTACTCTCTGCTTATGTAACCATTTCTTTGAAAAATAGTTGAACTTTTCCCCAAAAACATTGCTTCTGGAGAAAAAAAGCTTACTGTTTGGGCGAGTTGGCGGCCGGCCCTGTCTCTAAGCAGCCTGCCTGTCTGCTTTGGCTGGAGGTGGGGTGGGAGGTGGGGGAATGGCTGGCGCCCAGGGACAGCCCCCATGGAGTCCCTGTGGCCTCTGCCCAGGGTGCATTGCAATCGTTCTGTCTGCACCACCCTGAGAGCTGCCCCTGCACCCGGCGAGGGGAGCACCCCGGGCCCCTCGGGGAGTCCTCACCCGGGGGAGGATGCACAGCTCTGTGGGGGGCACAGCTGACTCCAAGCAGAAGCCCAGTGCCAGGGGCAGAAGTGACTCTAGACCCCTCGTGGCGCGTCCACCCCTTGGCAGGTGTCCGGCTCAGGCCCAGACCGAGGCCTGTCCTCAGCAGCCAGGCCCGCCCGGCGCTGCCACACTCCTCCTGGCCCCTCCTGCACACAGTCCACGGCTCCAGGCCGAACCTAGAACCACCCGGGGAAGTGGGTTCCGTGGCGCCCAGTAGCTTGGCGCCGTGGATTACCTGCCTCGGAGAGCTGAGTGCCGTGTGTGGTGCAGCCGCGGGCGCCGGTGCTCACTCATCCTGCAGGGGGCTCCGCCCCCGGCTTGGGAAATGCTGGCGGGACACCCGGTGTCCAGATGTCTGACTGGAAAGGGAGCACGGAGCGTTTCTGGTAACTGGGATTTGCTAGAACGACTCGAATAATCCAGTTTCAGGAACAGCTGAATTTTTGTCTCTTAAACACAAACCAAGACCTTGCCTCAGTTCGTTTTGTCTTTGTTGTGAAATACTCATTGAGGAACATGTAAAACTCAGAAACACATAAGGAGGGACATTGAAAAATACCCCGATTCCTGTTCTTCAGAAAAGAAACAAAAACACAGCCCTGGCCTCTGTGGCTCAGTGGTGGGCGTCGTCCTGAGCCGCAAGTGTTGCCCGTCAGGACACGTGCCTGGGTTTTGAGCTCTGTCCCCAGTTGGGGGTGTGCAGGAGGCAGCTGATTGATGTTTTACTTTCTTTTTTTAAAAATATATTTTATTGATTTTTTACAGAAAGGAAGGGAGAGAGATAGTTAGAAACATCAATGAGAGAGAAACATCGATCAGCTGCCTCCTGCACACCTCCCACTGGGGATGTGCCTGCAACCAAGGTACATGCCCTTGACCGGAATCGAACCTGGGACCCCTCAGTCTGCAGGCCGACACTCTATCCACTGAGCCAAACCAGTCAGGGCTGATGTTTCACTTTCACATTGACCTTTCTCTCCCTTCTTTTTTCTCTAAAAAGCAATAAAAAAATCTTTAAAAAAAGAACAGTTCTTGGTCCCGGCAGGCAGCACCCTGTCACTCACTCTGGTTAGGAGTTTTCAGGAGCGAGGAGGCAGCACCAACCCTGGGCCCAGAAACTGTGCGGCTCAGATAAGAGCCTGGGGATTCCAGGTGCCGTGTGAGAAAGCAGGAAGTGCTGGAGACCCTACTTCTCACAAACACAAGCAGAAACGTGGCAGGAGCATGAACTACCCTCGTGCACTGCTGGCGGGAATGCAGGCTGGGGCAGCCGCTGCAGGAAACAGTATGGAGTTTCCTCAAAAAGATGAACTGAGGAGCTGCCACTGACCCATGTCTGCTGCTAAGCCGCCCGGTCTGGGCCACTTTGTCATGACAGCCCTCGGAAACCACTATCAGTGGCTAAGACAGAGGGCCCGAGGGGGACAGCCACCTGCAGACCCAGCACCTTTGCCCCAGGTGGGACCACGAGGTCCATCAGAGGCACGGCCAGCGGGCATTGAAGCAAAGGGGCACCCACCCCTTAGGAGTCGTGGAGGGGGCGCCCCTTAGAGGGCGAGTGGATTCGTCTACTGATGTGCAGAAGGGACCGTGAGGCCCCAGAAGGGGTCCGGGGGTGCTCGGGGTGTGGCATGACGGCCACGCTTACTCTGAAGTCAGGCACAGACCCGCCACCAGGTGTGCTCGGGTCCCTGTGGCTGGGCTGCAGGCAGGGTCCTCCTTCCCCCACTCGGGTCCAGAGGGAGGTGTGGGTTTCCGGTTCACTCCGCAGCCCCTCAGCGTCATGCTCTTCTCCAGCCACCGTTCCCTGGGCCTCGAAGCCCCTTCCTGCTCCCAAACTGTCTGTCGAGGTCCCACGTATTCTTCAGGGCAGCTCCTGCCACCTCTTCCGCCAACGTTTTCCCGAACCCCAGAAGTTCTTTCCGTCTCTCTCTGCCTCTCTGTCTTTCTCTCTGGGCTGCTATATGATTTTGTTCACCCCAGAATCATGTGACAATGGAGTTACACAGCCCGCCAGGACCCTCAGGGGGCGCTGGAGGGCGTGCCACGCAGCCGGGGCTCCCGCGTTGGCACCCAGAGCCCACCCACCCCAGTCGCGCACACAGTGGCTGCTTTGCCACCATTTGCCCAGGAAAGGTCAGACAGAGCTGGGCCTTGGCTTCCACATGCCACAGGGCAAAGCCTCCCGACCTTGGACTGGCTGGGTCAACAACGGAGAAATGTTTGCCGAAGCAGATGAGGCATTTCGCAAGGGAAACGCACACAGGGGCGGCTCTGGCCCCGCGAGGAGGCCCAGTCCTGAGCTCGAATCACAGATGCAGACAAGCTGTCTGGTTGGGGTGCAGCCATCTGCCCTGCCACCAGCCAACACGTGCCATCTGGGTCCCAGAGCCGGGGCCTCGCACTGTCATCAGCTGCGGGCTCTGGGCAAGCATTAGGTTCCCCTCTGTGAAATGGGTACAAGCCGGCTGGGTTGGTCGGGGATTAATGAGGTCGATCACAGATACAGTGTCCCCTCTGGCTGGCAAGAGTAGGTGCTTAGGGCTGTGGGGAATGGTCAAAGCATGGGGTTCCAACTTCGCTAGTTCTAAGGGGCACCCTTCTGTGATGCAGTCCAGACCCGGGGTCAGCGTGGGGAGTCAGCCCCCGGAGAGCAAGCCCAGGGCATGCCTGCAGGGCAGGGTGCGCAGACTCTGGGGGTGGGGGCAGAGCTGGGGGCAGCGAGTGCAGGGGACAGTGAGACTGAGCAAATGAGCGTTTGTTTATTCATCCACGGGCCCTTTAAGGCGATGGACAGGGAAATGGGTGGGTTTTGTAAAGGAGAGTGTGGCTGTCTGGGTCATGGGGGAGCTCATGGCCCAGGTGCGCCTGACTCGGGCTTCTGCTTCCCGCTCACGTCTGCTCTACATGGAGCGCAGCGCTGACGGTGAGGCCGGGGCCACGACTCAGGCAGACCCCGCCGCCACCCCCTAGGAGCTGTGTGCTGGGTAAGCCCCTGCTCTCGGCAAGCCTCGCCATCCCCGTCTGTAAAATGGGGATAATACGCCCTTCGTAGGGGATGTTGTGGAGGGAGGCTATCACCTCACCAGACGAGCTGGTTCTGCCACCATTCCCAGAGCTGCTTCCGCAGGACAAGACACCGGTGTCTGCAAATGCTTTATTGCTCTGCCTGGCACTACAGTCCACACCCAGTCAGCAGTGTCTCCAAACAACAGCCGCTGTTGGCACCCGGCCTCCATGCTCCCGCCGCCAGCCACGCCCACGGGACTGTAACTTCCCCCGCAGGATGGTACGCCCCGGGCGGGCCATTTCCACCCCGCGGTCCCCTCGCTTTTCTCAGAGGATGAGCGGTGATATCAGCTGTGACTGGCAGGTGACACTCCAGGCTTTTTACCTGATTTCAGGAACCTTCTATCCTTGGCCTGAGCCCTCAGTGCATCCGTGGAGAAACCAGAGTCCAGAGGGGGAAGGCATGAGCCAACGTCACACAGCCGGTGAGCCGGGACAGCGCCCACGGCAGACTCCACTCGGGTGCCCCCACTCAACCATCAGAATTGACGGCTGGTGTTGCTGACGGGGAAGGGGGGCGGGGCTTGGACACATGCTTCCTGGCGGAATGTCTACTGGAACCACCTTCCTGGGGAGCCGGTGGCGCTGGGCTGGGAATCAGGGGCCGGGTCCTGGGCTTCTGACCTGCCGTGTGGCCTTGGACAAGTCGATCCAGCTCTCGGGGCCTCAGTGCGAATCGCCACTGGTGAGCGGTGAGGGCGTGACCGCGTGTCCTCCAGCCTCTCCCAGGCGCCTGGCCTCACCTGGTGTGGGAGGAAGCCGTCCTGGTGGTCGGTGCTGCTACTGTTACTCGCTAAAGTCTCACTCGTCACTAAGCCTGCGCGTCTCACTAGGTCTCCGCAGGCGATGGCCGCAGAGCGCCCGCATCTCCGCTGGGGAGGCCGGGGCTCAGAAGTGCCCCTCCGCGGGGCGGGCCACCTTGCCGAGGAAGAGGACGCCCTCCGGGTTCACGATCGCCATCAGGAACGGCCTGTTGAACACCACCACCTGAGCGCCCATTCGAGCCGACCGGAACCCCAACACCATGCCCGTGGCTGCAGCCGCTTGGGTCCCCGACTCGTCCACCTCCACCACGGCTTTGTGCACCATCTGCAGGGAGACAACACACACCAGCTCATGGGGCTGGGAGAGGCCGGCCCGAGGGCAAAGCGCCGCCCGTGGCGTCCCTGTCCGAGGCTCCGCACAACCGAGCCTGAGAGCAGGTGGGAAGCGACGCGATGGCGCAGCCGCTGTGCGCCAGGCCTAGGTGCACTCGCGTGTTTCAGCGAATTCTCCCGGCGTCTCGCAGCGGGGGGGGGTGGACGCTCTGACTTCACAGAGGGAGAGGGGGCTCGGCGAGGTCAGGTCATCGTTGGAGGCCACACAGCTAATGAGGGGAGGAGTTGCCACCTGGTTTTGAGTTTTGATGGTTTAATCCAGGGCTCCTTCCCCCGAGGCAGTGCTGGGTGTGGCTTCTCATTGCACGGAGGGTATGAGACACTGAAACTTGGCTTCTTGAAGAAAAAGAGGAGAGAGAAAGAATACGGAATGTGGAGTGGAAGGGAATAGGATGGGATGGAATGGGATGAGATGGAATAGAATAGAATAGAATAGAATAGAATAGAATAGAATAGAATAGAATAGAATAGAATAGAATAGAATAGAAGCAGAGTAGAATAAGGTACAATAGAACAAAAAGAATAGAACAGAATAGGAATAGAATACCAGTAAAATAGAATAGAATAGAACAGAATAGGAATAGAATACCAGTAGAATAGAATAGAATAGAATAGAACAGAACAGAAAGAATAGAATGTCTCTGGAAGCAGATGCTAGGACCCCCTGCTCACCTCAGACACCTGGATGTTGGAGTGGTTGGTGAGCCCGCCTAGGTCGGCGTGGGAGGTGAAGAGGTCCCGGATGCCCAGCTTGGGGAGGATCTTCTCCAGCTGGTAGGATCCCTCGATGGAGAACTTGGGAAGGTAAAGCTGGAGCTTCCTGGAAAGAGAAGAGGACCTTTCTAGACTCTTCCAGAGCACCGGGTCTCAGCTCCCATCCCCACCATCTCCCCGCAGCTCCACATGACCCTCAGCCCCTGGCCTAGGGAGAGTCCGTGCCGCTCTGGACTCGGACTGGACAGCCCGGAGCTCACTGCCCACTCCGACGGCACCGCCAGGAAATCAGGCGTCCAGCCCCAACCCTGCATCCCCGCTAGGCCCCGGGGCCGGGACTCCCCTGATGCCTCTGGGCTCGGAGGCAGCTCCTGGGCTGGGTGAGTCCTTCGCCCCCTGGTGGTGGCCCCAGGGGACACGGTCTCCCTGGTGGGGAGCAGGGCTAGGCTGGCCCAGTGCCCTCTGAAGATACCTCTTTGTGAACTTTTTGAACCACTTGGTCAGGGTCTCCTGGTCCAGGCCGGCCTCCGCCTTATGCATCCGGCCCTCGCTGGGGAGAATGAAGAGGGCCGTGGCGTTGCCCTGGTAGGGGAGCCCCACGACCCTGCAGGAGAGTCTCCGGTCCAGGAGGTAGTCATACTCGTCCTCCCGCTTCATCATGGGCACCTGCACCACTGTCTCCGGGGTCACGTGGAAGTCCTGCTTGAGGGTGCTTTGGGGGTCGAAGCGAGTCTCCCACTTGGCTAGAGGCAAGCGGACAGAAACGGGAATTCTCAGCCGCCGGTAAAAGCGCGGACAAGGAGCCCCTTCACCAGAGATCACCCCGTTAGAGCCACCTGGTCGGTAGCAGTGGCTGCCGAGCCCCCTGCGCCCCTTTATTATCTGGGGGCTTGAGCTTTCCATGGGGCTTTTGCGACATCTGCAACACAAGGAATCAGTGTTCGCGTCCTCAGGGGCCCTCAGACCCCTAATGTTCGCTTGATTCTCCGATGCAGCTGAAGGTCAAATGCCCAAGGAGAGAGGGGAGAAGGGAGGCCGGCTGGTGAGGCCATGCTCTAGCTACACATTCCATTTCTCTCTTTCCCCGACATTAGCTGTGCATCGAAGTTTGGGGCGAAGGTTTGTAAGGTTTCCTACTGGGAAGTCCTCCCTTAGCTCCTGCTCAGTCTGCTTCCTGGGGAGCAGAGGGGGGGGCGGGTGATCAGAGTGACACAAATAGTTATGGGCACCTTCTTCCCAGTTATCCAATGTGGCCCCCACCCCAGCTCCCCTTCGTTCAGTTCACAGGTGTCCTCTGCGTCCTGTCGGAATGGAATGGCCCCGGGCGGGGGACAAGCTTAGACTCCAAGCTCGATACCCACTCTCCGTGGCCACAGGAAGGGGGAGGTACTCACATTAACTCCTTTTCTCCCTTCCCCTCTCCCCTCCGTTCCCTGCCCTCCCCTTCCCTCTCCTCCTCTCCCCTCTTCCTCTCTCCCTCCCGCCCTCAGCCAGCCCCACCCAGGGCACCTCACGGGCACACACACCAGTGACTCACACTCGGCTCACCAAGGAAAACGTAATGCTGCCGATCTGACCCAGCAAACAAAAGTACCGTTTTGATGCACTCGCAGCGGACGGCTGTTGCTGTGTTGGCCGTTGTCATTTTTTATTTGACACTCGAAGGGGGAAGAGGTCTGTGCCCTGACTGGGTACCAGGGGCTGCATGTGCTAAACATTCTTGAGGCCCAGCAGCTGGAAATGGCTGGTTTAGAAGCGGGGGTGGGGGGGGGGGGACGGGGAGTGGGAGCTGAGATGGGAGGAACCCGTGAGAATTGTCAGGGCTGAGGCTGGGGCTTCGCTCTCGGGGAGGGGGAGACTCCAGAGGAGCAGGCTCTTGTCCCGGGATTTCTTGGCAAAGGAAGGAGCCCCTATAGGGCCGTGAGGATCAGGGGCTACAGGAGTGGCCTGGGGAGGCCCTCTAAGCCCTGCCCAGGCCCGCGGTCCTGCCCCGCGTAGCCAGGGATCCGTTTCTCTTGCACCGTGGCCACGACCCACTCACGCTTCAGCGGCTGTGACTTCAGGGGTCCCCATGGGCCCCCAGACAGGAAGAGCTCTTCCCCAGCAGAGAAAACGGCGCCGGGTCATGAGCACCCCTACAGTCAGAGGCCCACGGCTGCCGGCCGCTGCGCTCCCCCCACAGGCACCGGAAGGACGGACCTACGCCCACCCTCTGTGTGGGCGGGATGGAGCGTTCTCTTTGCTTGTTTTTCTGTTAACCTTCACCCAAGGATATTTTCCCCTTGACTTTTAGGGAGCGTGGAAGAGAGAGGGAGAGACAGAGAGAGACATCGATGTGAGAGAAACACATCAATTGGTTGCCTCCTGCATGAGCCCCGACCAGGGCCTGGGCCGGGGAGGAGCCTGCAACCGAGGTACGTGCCCTTGACCGGAATCGAACCTGGGACCTTTTGGTCCGCAGGCCGACACTCCATCCACGGAGCTAAACCAGCCAGGGCTGGAGCCTTCTTTTAAGAAAAGCAGCTGAACAGAAAGAGGAAGCTCAGGTTGGAGCCCGAGGGCCTTACCTTTAAAGAAGATGTAGCTCACCATGACCATGACCTCGGAGCTGTCCAAGTCCTTCACCAGGTCCACGATCTTGCCTTTCGTTTCCTTTGCCACGTAATCGTTGATCTGCTTTTGGGCCGCTTCGGGGTCCTTGAAGTTGGTGGGGACGGCGTCTGCCAGGTACAGCGTCCTCATGGCGCTCAGGAAGGCGTCCCGGACGGGCACCGCGGGCCTGATGAACAGCACGTTGCCCAGGCTCAGCTGCAGGTCCTCCCGGGGCCGGCGCTGCTCCTGCAGCAGCCGGTGGAAGCCATGGTGGAGTTCGTCCTCCTCGGGGCCCCCCTGGGCGCTGAGGCCCAGCCCCTCCAGGATCTGTTCCTTCGTGCTGGCCCGTGCCCCCAGGGAGATCATGGCCAGCGGCATGGAGATGCTCAGGGGAGAGAAGATGATGTTCTGGTTGGGGTTGGCGGCCACCAAGGCCCTGAAGAGGTCGAAGGTGAAGTTCCTGTGAGCGGGGGCGGCCGTGGCGGGGGCGGCCGTGGCGGTGGCCGTGGCAGTGGCCGTGGCAGTGGGTGGCAGCTCCCTGACCCTCTTCTTGGTCCGCCAGGAGTGCTGGTGGTGGAGACTGGAGCCCTGCGGGCTGAAGAGCACCAGGCAGAGGAGCAGGCGGAGCTGCATGGCGGCGCCTCTGATTCTGGAAGGGAGAGCGAGAGGATGCGCTCAGGAGGCCGTGTGGCCAGCGGGGCTTCTCAGGGGAGAGATCCGGTGGGCGTGTGCAGGCTGATCCCAGAGAACTCACTCATCCCAGCAGGGCATGATAAATGCAAGAAGCTCATCAAAAGGTTGGTGGGCCTGGGGGCTTCAGCAGGGCTGTCCTATTACCTGCTGCTGCAATAGCCGAAAGCATTTCCCCAAACCTGAAGATCTGCATCTATGATCGCCTGCTGCCTGACAGCCGAGGGCAGGTCCCCAACCTGACAATCTTACTGCCTACCAAACCTTACCTTGGGTATGTGTATCCGCTTTGCTATAGGGCAAAATGTATTAATAAAAAAGCTAAGGGGTCCCGGGATTCAGAGAACTTAGTTACTAAAGCTAAGCCTTCCCTGGCTCCCCCGAAAAATGCCTTCCAAACTTATATTTCATATCTCGTTTATTTAATTTACTTGCAGCCCCTTCTCCAGATTCCTGAGCCCTTCTAGAGGCGGATCCTACCCACCCCGGCAGTGCCCAAGAGCGGCCTCCAAGAGAAAGGATGGGCCCGGCCGGCGTGGCTCAGTGGTTGAGCGTCAATCTGTGAACCAGGAGGTCACGGTTCGATTCCTGGTCAAGGGCCCATGCCCAGGTTGCGGGCCTGATCCCTGGTGTGGGGTGTTCAAGGAGGCAGCCGACCAATGATTCTCTCTCATCGCTGATGTTTCTATCTCTCTATCCCTCTCCCTTCCTCTCTGAAATCAATTAAAAATATATATATTTTAAAAATGAGTCAAATGCAGGCACAGACCTGGAGCTCGAGGAGTGTGAGCTGTGGGTGTGGCAGCACCTGGCCGGGGCCACCCCTGAGGCCCCATTTCCTCGGCTGTGCTGTGGGGTGCATGACCCCCCCTCTCCCCCCCCCGCCCCCCCGCCTCATGAGCCTGGATGCGGCCAAGCAAAGGATGCCACCGGCTGCGGGTCTGCCCACTGGAAGCTTGTGCTTTGTGTGAACTCCCTTCAGCTGGGCCCCCGACCCCACCACGGACCCCGTCAACAGGAGCCCAGCCCAGGGCTGCCAGAGCCACGTGACCCACGCAAAACCACACTCCTAAGGGCCCCGGACAGGGCACTGGGATCGCTGCAGAGCGGGCCTGCAGGGGAGGTTGGGGTGTGAGAGGGGAGTGGAGGGGGCGGAGGGAGCAGTGTGTGGGCAGAGCGGTGCAGATACCAATGAGCTCAGCAGGCAGGCAGCACCGGGCTGCAGTCCTGTCTCTGAGCCAAACGGAGGGACTCCACACAGGTCACAGCCACTGGCCCGCAGACCGCACCTGAGC